>NC_141991.1:256399468-256416968 GCF_049901715.1 Pseudonaja textilis
AGGATGCATGGATGGACAGATGTGGCTTCTGGCAGGTTGATTTGGATGCAACCAGAATAGAAAGGGAGGCCCAGAGTTAACCATCAGGTGTTTCTGGGCTAACTAGGGGAGACAGGAGAGCAGCCTTCCAATATCTCAGGGATTGCCCCAAAGAAGAGGCAGTCAAGCTATTCTCCAAAACACCCGAAGGCAGGACAAGAAGCAACGGGTGGAAACTAATCAAAATAGAACTAAGAAGAAATTTCCTGACAGTGAGAACAATTAACTTTCCTTCCAGAAGTTGTGGATGGTCCATCACTGGAGGTTTTTAGCAAGGATTGGGCAACCATTTTTTGATGATAAGTTCTCCAGCTTGGAAAAGGGGTTGGACTAGAAGACCTCCAAGGTCTCTTCCAACTCTGTTATTCATTAACCAGGGGAACAGCCGGCCTCCAGGAGTGGTGGGTGATCCATCGCCGGAGGTCTTTAAGAAGAGATGGGACGGCCATTTGTTTGCAATGGCATGGGGGGGGGGTCTCCTGCTTGAGCAAGGGGATGGGCTAGAAGACCTCCAAGGTCCCTTCCCATTCTGTCCTTCTCTAAGGGGCAGAAGGGCTCAGCTTCTTTGTGGCCACTGGATCTGCAGCTGCCCTCTCAGCCAACATGGCCAGGGAAGAGTCTTCCTGGAACAGGGAGAGAGCAGTGAGGCTTGGCTGCTTGCAGGGTCCTAGTAATTTAGCGGGCAGAGCACCCTCCATCCCTCCCCCCGGCCCCCCAATGCCCCCCCCCCTTCCTGCAGAAGCCAGGATAGCTGTTGCCAGGAGCCCAGCCTTCCCCAGCCCAGCGTCCTTCACGCACCCCGGATTGCCAACACGCCACACCTGGGCACCTGATGGGTCGCGGCTGCTGGGTTGCCCAGGAAGGGAAAGGCAGAGGAGCTGGAGGGGGCAACCTCGGGGGGGGCAGGAGATTGGGGGGGACAGGGGGGGGTGGGAGCTTCCAAGGGCCTTTTGCTTCAGTTCTGCTCAAGCAGCAAAACCTATTTTGTGGCCTGGGTTGTGGGTAACGAGGACAAAAGACCTCCCATTACTAACACTATTGATTTTCCGTCCAGCAATAATGCAGTGCAAGTGAATCAGCTCTTATTTTTTTGTGTCGGAGGCACAAGGGCTTCCTTGTCTTTCTGCATTCACGCACACACACGCACACTCACACACACACAACAGGGGCCAAATCTTCTAGAAGTTTAGCTCTGGAGGACCCTTTTGGGTTTCCAGCAACCATGGGTTATTGTTATCCCCCCCCTCAAAAAATTTGGTGGGGCCATTCTTCCAAAGTTTGAGCCTTGGCTTCCCTGCAGACTGACTGCCCCCCCACAATACACACACACACACACACACACACAAACACACACAAACACACAGAAACACACACTGCTTTCCTTTTCCGGAGCTGAAGGTGGTTGGGTGGCATTTTTTCTGCAGCTTTCTTCCTCAGCTGCCTGAAGTTTCCTTCCCAAGTTATCCGCCTTGCAAATGTTTACTTCTTGCAGAGCCATAATTTATCCCTTGACTGATTGTTTGCCAAGCTGCAGTGAAGAAATGGCAGAGCACGGGAGGGAAAACAGGCTGTGCTTAACGCCGAGGAGCCTCTGGAAGGGACGGGTGGAGAATTCCCAGCGAACCGCACGTTTCAACAGATTAAACAGAGTTGGGAGGGGCCTTGGAGGTCATCTAGTCCAACCCTCCCCATCCAACCAAGCGGGAGACCCTACCCCGTTTCTGACAGATGGGCAGTCCAGTCTCTTCTTTGAAAGCCTCCAGGGATGAAGCTCCCACAACTTCCGAAGGCAACTTTCGTTCCCTTGGTCCATTTCGAAGTTAAGAAAGAACCCCAAAAGTGACTTATGACTAGTTTTCACACTTACGACTGCTGCAATGTGGTCACGTGATCTTGCTCGCCCGATGTGTAGAGAAAAGGAATCCGGAGCAACCCTTCAATTTATGTGCGTTCTTCCACAGGAAGGAAAAAAAGGTCCATCAAACTGAGTGAATCATAATCATAATAGAGCTGGAAGGAACCCTGAAGGTCGTCTAGTCCAACCCCCTGCTCAGGCAACCCTATCCCATTTCAAACAGTCTCTTCTTGAAAACCTGCAGTGTTGGTATTGGAGCACCCACAACTTCTGGTGGCAAGTTGTTCCACTGATTAATTTGTCCTCACAGTCAGGAAATTCCTCCTTAGTTCTAAGTTGCTTCTCTTCTTAGATTTATTTCCACCCGTTGCTTCTTGACGTTGCTTTAGGTACGTTACAGAATAGCTTGACTGCTTCTCCTTTGGGGCAGCCCCTGAGATATTGGAAGACTGCTGTCATGTCACCTCTAGTCCTTCTTTTCATCAGACTAGGCATATACTCAATTCCTGCAACCATTCTTCGTATGTTTTATCCTCCGGGCCCCAGTCCTCTTAGTTGCTGTTCTCTGCACTCTTTCCAGAGTCTCAGCCTCTTTGTTTTTACCATGGTGACCAAAACTGGATGCAGGATTCCAAGTGTGGCCTTAGCAAGGCCTTGTAAAGTGGTGTTAACGCGTTGTGTGATTCCATCCCTCTGTTAATGCGGCTAGGAGTCTGTTGGCTTTTTTGGCAGCTGCCGCAGAAGGCAAACTATCAATCTGTGGCCCATCAAACAAGTGTGTGTGTGTGTGTGCACGTGTGTGCTTCAGCCAAACATTTCAAAACTTAATCCAGCCTGAATCTTGGCAGAATTGGATACCACCACACATGCATGGGCGTGCACACAAACACACACACACACACACACACACACACTTTTCTCCACTTGGCAGTTTCACAGCTTGTAAAAGGGCTAAGATTAGAGGGGGCCAGATAAGGGTGCCAATCGAGGCGCTGCCTCGGGAGGCCAAGCATTAAACCAGCCCAAGTGAACACAAAAGATGCACACACACACACACACACATACACGCACACACACACACGCACACCCATACAGAGAAAGCTTGCAAGGTCTTTTTGCTGTGCTGAGCCAGGAGTTCTGGGGGAACGCTGGGAGCGTAAAGATCAGGTGGGCCCTGGGATTTTCAGGGAGATAACAGGACCACAATTCAACTCCTACCCAGTGCTGTTCACTTTAGAGCGGGGCTTATCACACCTGGCTGCTTGAAGATAGGTGGATTTAAGGGGAGTGGACTTCAACTCCCAGAATTCCCTCGCTAGCGAACTTTAAGACGGGTGGACTTCCGTTCCCACATTCCCCAGCCAGCATGCTTTCAGATGGCTGGACTTAAATTATCCAGGATTCCCCATGCTTTAAGATGAGTGGACTTCAACTCCCAGAATTCCCCAGAAAGATGCATTAAAATGAGTGGACTTCAACTCCCAGAATTCCTAGGTAGCAAACTTTAAGACGGGTGGACTTCCATTCCCACAGTTCCCCAGCCAGCATGCTTTAAGATGGCTGGACTTAAATTATCCAGGATTCCCCATGCTTTAAGATGAGTGGACTTCAACTCCCAGAATTCCCCAGCCAAGATGCATTAAAATGAGTGGACTTCAACTCCCAGAATCCCTCATGCTTTAAGATGGCTGGACTTAAATTATCCAGGATTCCCCATGCTTTAAGATGAGTGGACTTCAACTCCCAGAATTCCCCATGGGGAGACTTCGGTTCCCAGGATTCCCGGCCAAGATGCATTAAAATGAGTGGACTTCAACTCCCAGAATCCCTCATGCTTTAAGATGGCTGGACTTAAATTATCCAGGATTCCCCATGCTTTAAGATGAGTGGACTTCAACTCCCAGAATTCCCCATGGGGAGACTTCGGTTCCCAGGATTCCCCGGCCAAGATGCATTAAAATGAGTGGACTTCAACTCCCAGAATCCCTCATGCTTTAAGATGGCTGGACTTAAATTATCCAGGATTCCCCATGCTTTAAGATGAGTGGACTTCAATTCCCAGAATTCCCCAAGGGGAGACTTCGGTTCCCAGGATTCCCCAGCCAAGATGCATTAAAATGAGTGGACTTCAACTCCCAGAATCCCTCATGCTTTAAGATGGCTGGAATTGGATGGGTGGTGGAAGGCCTGCAGCGAGCATGGGATGTCAGTCGCTCAGCCAGCTTTGAACCCTGACGAGAGACACGCTTGGTGTGGAGGAACCTGGGGCCAGGGCAGGAGGGGGCACTCAGAAGATCTGCCCCCCACCTGACCCCGGGGGCTTGAACTCCAGCTTCCTGCTTTTCTCCTGCCCCAAAGGAAAGCAGCCCCCAGCTGGGCCTCTGTGTCCATGTGACCAGCCAGGCTCTGCAAGACAAGATGTTGTGGGGGGGGCTTAGAAATGGGGTGTGGGGGTGTAACAGACCCTCAAATGGGCAGCTGTCCTCCACGGTTCCATCGGCTGATGAAGGATATTCTGGGAGGCAGTCTCTGAATACAGAATGACAGAGTTGGAAGGACGCTTAGAGGTCATCTAGTCCAACCCCCTGCTCAGGCAGGAAACCCTACACCCTTTGAGGCAATTGACTGTCCAGCCTCTTCTTGAAATCTCCCGGGATTTGAACTGCGTTCAAGTTGGACCCTCTGCCCGTGCCAGCGAACCTCATCCGGGACAAACAGAGGGCAGCCCTGCCCGGCTCTTGGCCTCCCCAGGCAAGAGGGGCCAGGCCCCCACCCTTTCCCCACACCACTGAGGGGGCACAACGGGCCCAGGAGATGCCAGCCCCAGGCCTCTAGGCTGGCTTCCCTTCCTGCTGCGGAAAGGAGAGGCCGGGACTGTCCCCAAATGGCTTCCTTCCTCTTCTGCTAAATCTCCCACCAACACACACACACACACACACACACACACACACCTCTGCCATGCCCGGATCACAGCTCCCAGCCTCCCCAGCCGGCTTCTTGGGAACCCTTTGAGAATTGCCACTTACTCAATGGGGCCTCAGGAAGGAAGAATTATGTGCTGTCCTGATTATCGTGCCTAAGACTTCTGGCTCATATGGAAGTCCGTTGTTGTTTTTCCAGGGAAGAACCTGGTGACTTTCTTAGAAGCACTGAATGAAATTCTGCTGAATTTCCCCAACTCAGAAATCTCCAAACTTGGCAGCTTTAAGACTTGTGGGATTCTCCAGCCAGCTGGCTGGAGAATTCTGAGAGTTGAAGTCCACAAGTCTTACAGTTGCCAAGTTTGGGGACCCTTCCCCCAAATGATGAATGTCAGCAAATCTGAGCATTGGGGGGCTTGGGGTGTGTGTGTGTGTGCCCGAGTTTATCTGCCAGGATCCAGAAGATCCTGTTTTTAAGACCCTTGTAGAGACCCTGCTTTATAAAGCCTTAGTAAGGCCACACCTAGAGTAAGGCATCCTGTTTTGGTCACCACACTATAAAAAAAGAGGTTGAGAGTCTAGAAAGAGGGCAGAGAAGAGCAACCAGGATGATTGGGGGACTGGAGGATCAAATATACGAGGAACGGTTGCAGGAACTGGGCCTGGCTGGTCCAGGGAAGAGAAGGACCAGGGGAGACAGGAGAGCAGCCTTCCAATATTTGACGGGCTGCCACAAAAAAGAGAGGGTCAAATTATTCTCCAAAGCAACAGACAAGAAGTAGCAGATGGAAACTAACCAAAGAGAGAAGAAGCTAAGGAGAAACTTCCTAACAGTGAGGACAATTAACCAGTGGAATTTCCTGCCACCAGAAATCGTGGGCGCTCCATCACCGGAGGCTTTTAAGAAGAGACTGGAGAGGCACTGGCCTCAAATGGTAGGGGGGTCTCCTGCTTGAGGTGGGGGGATGGACTAGACCTCCAACTTCAAGGGCCCTCCCGACTCTTTTTTGACTGATTGTGTGTTGTGCCAAACGAGGGTCCCACTCAGGCAGGGGATGGAAGCTGGATTTGTCCATCTTCAGAATCATAGAATTGGAAGGGACCTTGGAGGTCTTCTAGTCCAACCCCCTGCTCAAGCATTTCAGACAAATGGCTGCCCGGTCTTTTTTTAAAAAAAAAGTTTTTTATTTTAACAACAAAACAACCTAGACATACCACATAAAACATAAAAACATCATCCTTCTTCCTCCTTTTCTTTTTTTTTTAAAGCCTCCAGTGACTCACAACTTCTACTGGCAAGCTGTTCCACTGGCTAATTGTGCTGCTCCCTGTCAAGAAAGCTCAACTGCTTGCTTACCGCTTCACCCTCAGTGGACGGCAACTTCTTGAACCCTCTTGTGCAAGCAGAAGGCGGCTAGAAGCAACGAAGGCGGCGCAGCCTCTGGGGTGGCGGGTTCAAAGGGGGCTGAGGAGAGCATCCAGCCAAGTCTCAGTCGAGGTTGGGGGAGCAGGTCCTCTGCCCAGAAGCCCCCCCCCACACCTTCCTCATGGGGAAATGTGGGGGGGCAGAAGCCCCTGCAGCACCTGCCTTTGGCAGAATGGGGAGGGGTTTTTGAAAAAAGCAAGCAGGAAACTGGCCGGGGGTTTTGAACCTGTCCGTGAGATAGGAATCGTTGGGTCTCTCTTTCCAAGATTAGAACCGGTCAGTGGAGGGGGTGTCCAAGGAGCAAACCTTGAGGGGGGCGCAGGCACTGCTTCTGGGGAAACATTGGGAGAGCATGGGGTGGCAGGAATTGAGGGAGGGGGCCGCGTCAGGCCTTGGAATTTGCAGCGGCCCTGGGGAATTCTTTTTCTTGGCTGGGAAAACGAAAAAGAATGAAGTTACACACACAACAACAACAACAACCCTGCTGGCTCTGGTTTCCAGAAAGTTTGTGAAGGGACTGGCTGTGTCATGGCGTTTTCAGGCAGGGCTGAGATCAGGTTTCTTTGGCCTCCAGTGTTTAGATTTTCTAGGGCTGTATTGTAACATCAGACGTTTTCATCTGAGTTCGCCAGGAGCGATATTGCGCTGGTTTAGTTTATTTTCTTTTAGATCTGTTTTTACCCAAGTTACAGATTTGGGGAAGTGCAAATGCTGTTCAGAAGTGGGTAACTGGGCAGGCTGAGAACCCTGTAAATAGAATAAAATAAAATCCTCAGAAGGTTTGCTGCAGCTTGACAATATTTCCCACCCTAACACTGATCTTTCACCGACTCTTGGCCCTTTTCCTTCAGTCTATGTATTATTTCCATGTTTGTTTGTTTAAGTTTGTAAGCTGCCCAGCTCCACTGGCTGACGTATCAATCGTGTACAAAGTTTAAAGTAAAACAATCCACACGGTCGATGGGATTGGCAAGGGGAACAACCTGCCACAAGATCCTTTGGGTGGGCTATCAACCTTTTCAGCTAACAAATCAACGAAAGAAGTTCCTGGATGGTGTTCGGCTGTAGGTCAGAGTTTCTCAGCCCCTTTAAGAAGCGTGGACTTCAACTCCCAGAACCCCCCAGGCAGCCCACCCTCCTTAAAGCAGCCCAGGTGGAGGAATTTGGGGGCTGGGTCTTGCCATGCCCGGCAGCTGGCGAACTTTAAGGGCCAGCAGGCCCCGGAGCTGGGAACTTGGCTTTGGCGGATTAGATAGGTTTCTTGATATAAAAATGGCTAGTTTGTATTGCGCTATAAAAGTCAACAGTTGAGGTTTGGTGGTATTATTTTATTCTATTGCACCAAAAGGAATAGAAAGTCAAGGCTCTTTCTTTCTTTCTTTCTTTCTTTCTTTCTTTCTTTCCTTTCCTTTCCTTTCCTTTCCTTTTCTTTTCTTTTCTTTTCTTTCTTTTTTGCCTTTGTCCTGCCCTTTTCTCTTCCCCTTGTTTTCCCCTTGTTTTCTTTTGTATCTTTGTGCTTTATATGGTATTTGGATAATCTAATCAATGTTTTGAATTACAAAGAATGAACATAAAAAAGAGCTGGCAATCAGTCAAGGGGATCCAGTGATCTCCGGAGCTCAGGGGGTCCTACTCCCGTTGCGGCCTATCCCAAACAAGCATTTGGAGAGGGAGGAGGAGCAGGGGGAGGACTGGGGGGTCCTCGGTGCTCTCTGAGCTTGGTGGTTTTCTTGCAGACGGTTCATGACCCAACTAGGGGACATCATCAGTGCAAGAAGGGAGTGGGCGTTTTTGAGGAGAGGAAGGAGGAGGAGGAGGAGGGCTGTGGAGACCTTGGTGCTCTCTGAGCTTGGTGGTTTTCTGACAGATGTTTCATGACTCACTAGGTAACACCATCAGTGCTAGAAGGGAGGGGGGTTGAGAAGAGGGAGGAAGAGAGGGGAGGAGAAGGAAGAGGGCCGTGTAGTCCTTGGTGCTCTCTGAGCTTGGATGTTTCAATGACCCAACTAGGCAACACCATCAGTGCCAGAAGGGAGTGGGGTTTGTGGAGGCCTGCCCTTGGGACAGAGGTCTCCAAACCTGGCAACTTTTAAGACTTGTGGACATCAACTCCCAGAATTCCCCAGCCGGCACTTTAATTCCCAGAATTCGTGCTGGCAGGGGAAATTCTGGGAGTTGAAGTCCGCAAGTCTTAAAGGAGAGGCCTACATTGGAGAGCCCTGCCGGCGGGACTGGTGCCCGTGGAGAGGATGGGGCTGTGCTGGGGGAGAAGTCGGGGGGCCGCCTGGGCTCTCGGCCCAAGCCCAACCACCGAAGAGGCTCCTCTTCCCAACTGCTTGTGGTTCAAGGTCCGGGAAGCCTCCCAGAGGACAATGCAAAATTCACTTTGTGAATAAGGAGGGAGGAGACGGAAGGAAGGAGGGGGGGGCCAAGGAAAGGCCAGTGGCACCCAGGGGTTTGGGTGTGGGGGCTGGAGGAGCCCTTCCTGGTCCACGTTCCCAGCTAAACAGGGCCACGTTGCCAAGCGCTTACAGGCAAAGCATGGGATCGTGTGTTGAGAAATTAACATGTGGGAATTTCTTTCTGGAGGATCCAATCTGAGTCGGTCACCGGCACCAAAAGCTTTTTTTTCCCCCAAGCTTCCTGAGTCATGTTGGAGCCCATCCTCAGAGTACGTCTCTCTCTCTCTCTCTGTCTCCAGAGTACGTGCCCTGGGCTCTTCTGCATATTGCATTTATACAGTTATATGGTTTACACCAGGGGTTCCCATCCTTGGCAACTTTAAGCCTGGAGGACTTCAACTCCCAGAATGACTCTCAGAGCGTTAGTACTTCCTATATTATTATTATTATTATTATTATTATTATTATTATTATTATTATTATTATTATTATTATTATTATGCTCTGAAGCTAAGGAGTTCTACTCCCCCTCCCCACCTGAAAAAAAGAAATCTGCCCCAAATGCAAAACACAAGCCGAGGAGTTTCAGTTTCAGTTTTACTTTCACAGCACCAAGCAGCTCTAGTGCAGAACAGTTGAGCTAAGCCACGCCCAGGCTCCTTGCTGTCTCCTTCACAGCAAACACTGTTTCAGTTTCCATGTTTCAGTTTCCAAACTGCCCTCAACTCTCTCACACACTGACAGGATGCTAACCAGACGAATAAGTGGGAGGGGTAATAGGAGTGATGAGAAGATTAATAGCAATAGTAGTGCAGGCTTTGTCAATAGTTGGACAGTGTTGAGGGAATTATTTGTTTAGCCGAGAGATGGCATTGGGGAAAAACTCTCCTTGTGCCTAGTTGTTCTGGTGTGCAGGGCTCTATATAGTGTCTTTTTGAGCGTGGGAGTTACAACAGTTTATGTCCGGGATGTGAGGGGTCTGTAGATATTTTCACAGCCCTCTTTTTGACTCGTGCAGGATACAGGTCCTCCATGGAAGGCAGGTTGGTAGCCACTGTCTTTTTCTGCAGGCCTAATTCCTCTCTGGAGTCCATGTCTGTCCCGTTGGGTTGCAGAACCAAACCAGACCGACCCAGATTGGATCCTGTAGCATTATCCTGGGACACATATATTCACCTCCCATTTCCTCCTTGTTTCTCTCCAGATCCTTTGGTTCTGCTACTGTCGGAATTCCCACCCAGGAGGATGGTTCTTTGCAGAGGTCCACCGTTCCATCCAGACTGATGAAAATGTAGCAAGAAGGGATCTCGTGACGGTGAGTGATCCATGAATCTGGTTTTAAGAAGGTTTACAAGAGTCCTAGCTGGATGGAACCCGAGTCTTCTCCAGAGGGGACCAGATAGTTGACCTGTGCTGAGGTGAGGTCCCCTTTTTCACACTTACGTTCTCCTGGAAGTTGGATTCCTCTTGACCTTGGCAGAAACCTCCCATCACTGTCACAAGAGGCCGTGTGGATCCAAAATGTCGATCACTTGACATGAATCTATTGAATGAAAATATTTAATTTGGCTAACTTGCGATCAGTACTACAGTCATCTAGGTAGGTAAAAGCAAAATACCCCTCATGCATCATCACAAAATCTCCAGAACCGTAAAGCCTACAAATTTGAAATTTGGCATGTATATTCCTCTTGGCTTCTAAGGGCTCACTAAGAAAGGATTTTGCAAAATGGCCATCAGAGCATTTAGAGTATTTCCTATATTATTATTATTATTATTATTATTATTATTAACACGCTCCGATGCTAAGGAGTTCTACTTCCCCTCCCCACCTGGAAAGAAATCTCTTCCAAAGGCAAAACACAAGCAGAGGAGAGGAGGTTCAGTTTTAGGTTTATTTTCACAGCACCAAGCAGCTTTAGTACAGAACAGTTGAGCTAAGCCACGCCCAGGTTCCTTGCTGTGTCCTCCTTGCTCACACAGTGAATACTCTTGCAGTTTCCAAACAGCCCTCAACTCTCTCACCCCCTGACAGGACGTTAGCCAGATGAATACCGATGGATGCTGGTAGGCAGAGGCAGAATTTCCCCCCCACCCCTTGTTTTCATTCCCAAATACTAAGCCTGATCACATAGTTTCGTAGCGAAGCACTGGTACTGAGCTAGTATTTAATAAACCCAGGTATTAGGTCATATATCATGTTATGCTTGCTTAGACCAGGGGCCCCCAAGCATGGCGACTTTAAGACTTGTGGACTTGAACCCCCAGAATTCTGGGAGTTGAAGTCCACAAGTCTTCAAAGTTGCCACATTTGTAGGTCCCTGCTCCAGTTGGCTGAGGAATTCTGGGAGTTGAAGTCCACAAAGTTACCAAGTTTGAATTCTCCTGGCTTAGATATTCCAGGCAGTTGGCTTTTGATGAGCTTGCCGTGGGCTAACCCCCCCTTCTGCTGGCCCGCTGGCCCATTTCAGCGAACCCCTTAGCCGTGAAAACAAGCCGGACATGCAGAACTTTTGCGTGGTGGCAGATCACCCTGTCTTTTTGCCAAATCGAATGCATGCTTGCGATGTCTGTGCAGCTGTTTGCCATTTCAAAAGCAGAAAGCATGAATATTTATTTAGTCCCTCCACATTTATATAACCCTCCGTCTCATCTGTGAGACTCTGGGTGGCTCGTGAATTCAGATCACACACACACAAAAAGGAAAGGAATCGTAGAAATGAAAGCAATTCAGAAGTTGAAATAATTGAAACCGATTAACCAGGAATATGAAACACGGGACCCTGCCAACCAACAGCTTATGGGCAATGTATTCATTTTGCTTAGTTTTCTTAATTAAGATCCTGGCATGCGGCCCTCTCAATTCCTGGCAAATAGGTGGAGAAGAAATGGAGGTAGGAAAGGTTTTATTTTCCTGGGCTCCAAGATCACCGCCGACGGGGACTGCAGCCAAGAAATCAAATCCTGGGGGGCGAAGTTATGGCAAATCTAGGCAGCACACTCAAAAGCAGAAACATCCCCCTGCGAACCAAAGTGCGTAGAGTCAAGGCTCTGGTCCTTCCAGTGGCAACGCGTGGCTGTGAAAGTGGGACCACAAGGAAGGCTGAGCGCCAAAGAATGGAGGCCTTTGAGCTCTGGGGCTGGAGGAGGAGACTCCTGCGAGTCCCTTGGACCGCAAGGCCATCCAAGCGGCCAGTCCTAGAGGAGATCCACCCTGACTGCCTCTTTAGGAGGCCGGATCCTGAAGATGACGCTCAGAGACTTTGGCCGCCTCATGAGAAGGAAGGAAGGGAGTCCCCGGAGAAGAAGAGCCGAATGCTGGGAATGGTTGAAGGCAAAGAAGAAGAAGAAGAAGAAGCGAGAAGGAGAAGGAGAAGAGAAGAAGGAAGAAGAAGAAGAGGAGGAAGAGGAGGAGGAGGAGGAAGAGGAGGAGGAAGGGAAGAGGAGGAAAGGAAGGAAGGATGGAGACCCTGAAGCAGTGGGGAGTCGGGCGGGATGGTAGAGGACAGGAAGGCCTGGAGGAACTTCTCCATGGGGTCACAATGGGTCGGACTTCACAACTTCGCAACTAACAACAACAACATTAGTTCTGCAGGTTCCACACCCCCACGAGGTCCCCAAATCTGATTCTTTCAGGCCAGTCTCACTGAAGAGGAGATGATGATGTTCCCAAGGTGGGGGAAGAGGTTATGCGCCATGGCAGAAAGGGGTCTCTTCCTGGACTCAAAACATGCCCCTCTGATCAGAGGTGAGATTCAGCCAGTCCTGACTGGTTCTGGGACCCCAGATTTAAGGATTCACTGATAGACAGGTGCCATAAATGTTTGCATGCACCTCATCAGCCCGAAGGCTGCTCATGTTGTGGGTAGCCGGCAGCAGGTACAGACGGCTAAGTAGAGCGAGGTCTCAGATGAGGGGCCGGGACCATCAAGGAGTGGATTGCTGCCTTCAGAGATTGTGGGGGCTGGCAGCAGTGATGAGGAGGTTCCCGAGGAGCCTGTGCCACGTGCGTGTGCGCGCAGGGCTGCTGGTAGGACAGAGCAATTGCAGCAGCACGGGAGACTCGGGAGCAAGGCTTCAAGGTAGTGGCCCCACCTTCAAGAAGATAAAAGCCCGCTGTGAATCGGACGTTCTTTGCAGAAAGCAAAAACATTTTGAAACTCAGCCTCGTGGACATTACAGTATCCTGAGTTTGTATTTGAAGACTCTTGTATTGCAAATTATTTCTCGTCTGTTATCTTTTGGCAAGGCTCGCACAGTTTGGCAAGGCTTGTGCTTATCACAGCTAATTATTTTGCAAAAGCATTACAAGGTTTCTGTTCCCTTTGGGATTGCGTTTGATTTGTTGGAAAAGGGCGGGGGTCGGAACGGTCCGTGGGAAGAATCAGGGAACGCAGAGATCCCGGCCCTTCTTTTTCCCGAGACGCTGCCTGCTCTCGGAGCCGATCCTGGATGCATTTCAAGCTTCCAAACTCAGAAGCAGCCTTCCTTTGGCGCCCAGTGTTTCCCCTCGCCAAGCCCCTCGCCTCTCCTGCCCCCCACTATCCCCCCACTTCAGGAGCCAGCCAGCCCCCCCCCTCCCAACGCAGGCCTGCCTGAGACAAGTCCCCCCTTTATTCTTCCCTCTCCCCCCACCCCACCCCCGTCCCGTCTCACGCTTTACATCCTCCTTCTCTGGCACGGCATCGTCAGCATCTGGGTTCGATTAAACAAACATGGGCACCGTGTTCCGTCCAGCGGAGGCGATTTTCCCTCCGTTGGCTTTGAAACCCGTGTTTTCTGAAGCCGCTCTAACTGGGGGAGGACAGGACTGGAGCCCCAGCCGAGGCCAACGCACCTGAGGGAGTCTTGTCTTACCCGTCTGCCTGCCAACCGGCCCTCAAAGGCGGCCCCTCATATTTGGGGCGATGGGCTGGGAGGGGAAGGCTGGGTCTTTGGCTTGGGTTCTGCTGACAGGGGAAGGGGGCCTGCCAGCTGTGCCCCGGCAAAGGCAGCCAGACGCTCAGCGGGAGCAGCTTGCAAAGAGGAGCGGCACAGAAAAGGAGGGAGGGGCTTTCAAATTCTGGGGGGTTTTAAGGGGAGGGGGTCAGCCTGTCCTCCCAGGATGCCTGCTTCAGTCTTACTGTTGTCGTTTTTTCCAGCTTTCGCGCTCTCTCTCTCTCTCTGTCTTTCTTTGTCCCCTGGTCCTTCTCTTCCGTAGACCAGCCAGGGCCTGTTCCTGCAACTGTTCTTCATAAGTTTCGGCCGCCAGTCCCCTCATCCTCCTGGTTGCTCTTCTCTGCACCCTTTCCAGAGTCTCCACATCTTTTTTTATAGTGGGGTGACCAAAACCGGGTGCAGTTTTGTCCCAATTACGGACACAAGTTGAGGCCTACCTGTACTAATGAGATAGGGTCAGTTAGGGCTGATTATCTGTTCGAATTCTGCACGTGCCCCTGGGTTATGACTTGCCTAGATTCAGAAGGTGGCCCAGGGTGGGTCAAAGGCCCTGGGCTCTTTGCGGGGTGGGGGGGGTGGGGGTAGGAATTAGCAGGTACCTGGTAGCCCCTTTTCAAAGTCCAACGTTTTATCCCAAAGCCTCCATTTTTGTGAGCTGCACCTCCTTCTCTTCCGTAGACCAGCCAGGGCCTGTTCCTGCAACTGTTCTTCATAAGTTTCGGCCGCCAGTCCCCTCATCCTCCTGGTTGCTCTTCTCTGCACCCTTTCCAGAGTCTCCACATCTTTTTTTATAGTGTGGTGACCAAAACTGGGTGCAGTTTTGTCCCAATTACGGACACAAGTTGAGGCCTACCTGTACTAATGAGATAGGGTCAGTTAGGGCTGATTATCTGTTCGAATTCTGCACATGCCCCTGGGTTATGACTTGCATAGATTATCCCCTTCGAGGTTGGCGAAGATGAACCCTAACATGAGCTCAAGGTGTTGGAAATGCAAAAGCCCCGAAGGAACATTTTTCCACACGTGGTGGTCTTGTAAAACTACCCAAAAATTTTGGCAAAAAATTAGAAAATGGTTGGAGGAGATAACTAAAGAACAAATAGACTATAAACCAGAGTTCTTCCTGTTAGGGATCTCTGATAGATATTTATCCAAAAAGACAAAATATGTAATAATCCATATTCTAACCGCAGCTAGATTAGCGTTTGCTCAATGTTGGAAATTACCTCGTTACAGCTTCAGAGCAAATGGTTATTCAGAAAATTTGTGAGTGTGCTGAAATGGATAAATTAACGATAGCATTAAAGAACAAAGAGTCCTCAACATTTTACAACAACTGGGACTCAAGGTATAATTGGTAGCCCCTTTTCAAAGTCCAACATTTTATCCCTCCATTTTTGTGAGCTGCACCTTCCTTCCTTCATCAGAGGAGCCGAGGGGCTAATTTGAGGAGGGAGAGAGGGACAGGTTGGTGATGCCAACGCAAGTCCCCGTGAGGCTCAGGACTGGCCCCCTTTCAATGAACCAACTCAAAAGTATGAAAATCCCAGAGTGTTTCACAATGGAGCCCAAGGAGGTCTGGCTATATTTCTGCCAAGTTAGACACAAAAGGAGATTGGGGGCATGTTTTCATTTAGTTGGAAAACTCACGAGAGATTCTGCCTCTTCGTTGCTGGAGTCTCTCCTTCCCGGCTTTCTTACTAGCAGGGATGTCCAATCTTGGCAACTCGAAGGCCTAGGGACTTCGACTCCCAGAATTCCCCAGCCAGCCGTGAAGTCCACGCGTCTTTTCTTTTGAATACGAAAAAAATATTGAATAAATTGTTAAAAACGTTGGGTGGGGTGTGATCATCCTGACAATCCTGTTTGTCCTACATATGATGGCATAAGGTACATGTTCCATATGTCGGAACGGGCGAGCCTTGGACCCACTCCACACACACACACACACACCTTCCCAGCACTGGTTCCCCTGCCAACGTTCCCGTGGAAAGGCAGGGAGACCCAAAGGGCTTTTTGGCTGCCAAGCCAGCTCTGTGCAGGCTGCCCCGAGGCCGTTTGGGCTCCTGGGATGCAGGAGGGACTCCCGGGGCAGTGGAGCATTGCAGAAGAGGGGGGGGCGGCTTCTTTTGGACGCAGGCGCTCTGTGGGGAAAAGGGGGCCTGGGGTCCAAGGCCCAGCTGGGTCTCTCTGTCCTGCCAGGATGCTTCTGTCTAGCGGTTGGGACTCTGCAAGGAGAAGAAAGCAGGGGGTTGGACTAGAAGACCCCCAAGGTCCCTTCCAGCTCTGCCTATTCTGTTCTGTTCTGTTCTGTTCTGTTCTGTTCCACTCTACTCTATTCTATTCTATTCTATTCTATTCTATTTTCTATTCTATTCTCTATTCTATTCCTATTCTATTCTATTCTATTCTATTCTATTCTATTCTATTCTATTCTTCTGTTCTGTTCTGTTGTGTTTTCTATTCTGTCCTGTCCTGCCCTGTCCTATCTTATCCGTTATTGTATTCTCCATTCCAATATTCTGTTCTATTTTCTATTCTATTCTATTCTATTTTCTATTCTATTCTCTATTCTATTCTACTCTGTATTCTGTTCTGTTCTGTTGTGTTCTATTCTGTTCTGTCCTCTCCTGTCCTATCTTACTCTATTCTATTGTATTCTCCATTCTATTTCTGTTCTATTCTATTCTATTCTATTCTATTTTCTATTCTATTCTATTCTATTCTATTCTTCTGTTCTGTTCTGTTCTGTTGTGTTTTCTATTCTGTCCTGTCCTGTCCTGCCCTGTCCTATCTTATCTGTTATTGTAGTCTTCTTTCCAATATTCTGTTCTGTTTTCTATTCTATTCTATTCTATTTTCTATTCTATTCTCTATTCTATTCTACTCTATATTCTATTCTATTCTTCTGTTCTGTTCTGTTGTGTTTTCTATTCTGTTCTGTCCTGTCCTGTCCTATCTTATCCGTTATTGTATTCTCCATTCCAATATTCTATTCTATTTTCTATTTCTATGCTATTCTAATGTTTTGAATGGGACTCTTGACATTTCCTGGAATTGCCCAGAGCTTGGAGGAGGTTCAAACCCTGCCCTGTTTAAGGGGTATCTCAAGAGAGACCCTTCCCCAAACTCAACCCTTCTGCCCAAAGAGAGGGTCTCCTGCTTGGTGCATCCCAAATCGATGTGAAACACACACACACACACACACACACACACACACACACACACGGAAAAATGGAGGAGGAGGAGGAGGAAGGAAGATGTTCATTGCCTTGAGCTATTTATAAAAATAAAGGTGGAAGATAAATACAGATAGTCCTCAACTTACAACACTTCATGTAGTGACCGTTCAAAGATACAATGCCACCAAAGAAGTGGCTTCTCACCAGTTTTCACACTTATGACCATTGCAGCATCCCCACAACCACGTGATGAAAATTCAGACGCTTAGCCACTGACTCATAGTTATGACGGTTGCAGTGTCCTGGGTACAGGTGACATTTGGCGTGTGGCAATCCGAATCCTGCAGCTGTTCTCCATATGTTTTAGTTGTCTGACATGGTAGAGGATCTTCCGCTTGAGCAGCGGGGTTGACTAGAAGACCTCCAAGGTCCCTTCCAGCTCATTCATAGAATAGAAAAAGAAATAGAAATAGAATATAGAATAGAGTAGAGTAGAGTAGAGTAGAGTAGAGTAGAACAGAGTAGAGTAGAGTAGAATAGAATAGAATAGAATAGAATAGAATAGAATAGAATAGAATAGAATAGAATAGAATAGAATAAGAGAAGAGAAGAGAATAAAGGAAGGAAGGAAGGAAGGAAGGAAGGAAGGAAGGAAGGAAGGAAGGAAGGAAGGAAGGAAGGAAGGGAAAGGGAAAATAGAATAGAATAGAATAGAATAGAATAGAATAGAATAGAAT
>NC_141991.1:256421968-256516968 GCF_049901715.1 Pseudonaja textilis
TCACTCCCCTCCCTTCTCTCTTTCCCTTCTCCCTCCCTCCCTCTTCCTTCCTTCCTTCCTTCCTTCCTTCCTTCCTTCCTTCCCTTCCCTTCCCTTCCCTTCCTTCCTTCCTTCCCTCCCTCCCTCTCCCTTCCCTTCCTTCCTTCCTTCCTTTCCTTCCTTCCTTCCTTCCTTCCTTCCTTCCTTCCTTCCTTCCTTCCTTCCTTCCTTCCCTCCCTCCCTCTCTCCCTTCCCTTCCTTCCCTTCCCTTCCCTTCCTTTCCTTTCCTTTCCTTTCCTTTCCTTCCTTCCTTCCTTCCTTCCTTCCTTCCTTCCTTCCTTCCTTCCTTCCTTCCCCTTCCTCCCCTTCTTGTTCCCATTCCTCTTTCCCTTCTCCTTCTGGCATTCTCCGGGAGCGCTTTGAGGGATCGGGCAAACATTTCCCCATTTAAAAACTTTCTGATGACATGGGAAAACTATGCAGCACGGAGCTTAATTGATGGAGGCCTTTTTTTCCCCCACTTTGAATTTCCATTGTACGAAACCAGAGGGAAATCTAAACGGCTTACTGTCGCTTTGAGGATGGGCTGAGGCAGCAAGAACTCCCCCCGAATCTTCTAGTTCCCTGGAAAAATCTCCAGATTTCTGGAGGAAAAAATCACAGAGGGAAAACATCTTCCTGAATAGATGATTCGCCCTCCCCACTGATTCCCGCTGCCCCCCTGCAGGCGTTGGAGGGAGGCGGCTGATAGTCTTCAGTGGCCAAAAAAAGGGGGGGGGGGAGGGGAATCTTTTTTGGCAAGCAAATTTTATTAAAAGGCATCAGCTACAACTCATGAAATGTTATACCTTTCGGCTTAAAAAGGAGCTTCCAGACTCCTGGGGTTGTTGTTTTTTGCACACATACTGCAGGGGAACATTTTTTTGCAATAGGAAAAATATTAGGAAGGGGAAAAAAAAACCCCACTCAGCAGAGCCAAATGGTTGGTCTAAAGCAATGTTTATTCAACTTTTTCCTCCAAGCCCCTCCCCCCAATTTTAAAAATCATGAAGGACCCCAAAAGAGATTTTATTTGCTATATATAGTCATCAAAGTTGACGGTATTGACAATCAAAACGGATGCATTTGTAGAACATGTATTTCTTTGAGTCACGTAAAAATAAGAATATGAAACCCATTAGATATGAACAAATAAAATATTATTCATGGAGAGAAAAAACACTATATTTTAAATACATTAAAACAGTATCCCCAGAATCCTGGGGCTGAGGGGAGCCTGAAGGTTGCAAAGGCTTGAAAAAATTTTTTATGATTTAAATGTTGAGTTAATTTGGGGTGGGGGCTCCGTGGCCATGGCCTGTGGCCACAAAAGGAATTTATGGGGGGGGTCCATGGTGAAGAGAAATGCCAAGAACCACCACATTAAAACACAGTGAGAAAAGTGACCTTTTAAAAAAAAATAATAATAATATCTGGCAAAGAGTTTTGATTTTGTGGGGTCTCGGGACCCTCCGGGGCTCCTTGGGCCATGCTTTGAGAATCACTGCCTTGGAGAAAGGCTTTGCAAACTGCATGGGGAGCTGGTGACCCTCCCTGACAGACAAAGAGCGGTCCTGCCACCGTTGGGCCTGTCACTCAAGGCCATTTCCGATCACCGGATCGGAGCCTCTCAACTAAATAGATCCGCAGCTTGAAAAAATTGCAAGCATTGGCAGGATCTATGCAGTGCCCACAGTGGGGAGGGTTCTCGGGTGGGACATTCCCCCCCCCTTGGAAGAATTATTATTTATGAAACTTATTCGATGCAGGGAGCCTTGAAACCAAGAAGGTGCATCTCTGCTGCCTCCTTGAAATCCAGCCACACATTTTTGTGGGTCGGGGGGAAAATTATGAACAGGACCAGCTAGGTAGGAAGAAAGTGATGGTTTGTACTGGTGACCCCTTCCCTTCTTTGACTGGTGGCCTTACACGCCTGTCTCTCGTGTCCTGGTGCCCTTGCAGAGTGTGGCACACATCGGCGTGTGTGCCAGTGAGCAAGTGGGAACAGGCAGCCCTCGTAAATTATCTTAACTTATTATTAACTTAACTTATTATTAACTTAAATTATGTGAAAAGGAAACAAATTCAAGAGAACAGAGCAACAATAAGAATAACAGATGGAAGGGCCCTTAGAGGTCTTCTACTCCAGCCTCAGATTACAGTTTAGGAAATACATTTTCTTGCACCGCAGAGGGAGTTTTAGGATAGGTTATCTTGCATCGTTCCGATGGTCTTGTGGAGTTAAAGGAGTCTCCAGATCTGGCTTAATCCTTTTGGCATTTTTTGCTGCTGGCTGCAGAAGCTGTAAACCTTGCAGCTAGAAGCAGGTTACTCTGAACGAAACCAACTGAGAAAATAGTATGTGGGTGAAGGCAGCCACTTCACTGTGGCCAGTGCACTTTCCAGCAGTAGGAAGGAAAAATGTATTCAAAGCCTTCAAGCTGCAGTTTGTTAGTTGGAAAGCGGGGTACAGACTCCCTCTGACCTTTTTCCTACGTAGAGTAACTGGCTGTCGTTCTATATCAGAGGTTTAGTTTACTTTATTGTCCTTGCACATCGTACAGCAAAATTAAATGCCATCTTCAGTGTACATTATAAGTATAAAAATAAAACTCAAACATCTTTTGCATTCTGTACAGGATATTGCATTAATATTGCACTCTACAGCAGAATTCAGACGAGCTCCTGCCCTGGGATAGGTGCTGTTTTTCATCCTATTTGTCCTTGTTTTTATTATTCTGTACTGTCTGCCAGATGGTCATAGTTCAAAAAAAAGGGGGTGCCTAGGATGAGATGGATCCAATGGTGGGATTCAATATTTTTTTTACTACCGGTTCTGTGGGAGTGGCGTGGTGGGCGTGGCAGGGGAAGGAGACTGTAAAATCTCCAGTCAGAGGTGAGATTGGCTGGTTCTCCAAACCACTCAAAATTTCCGCTGCCAGTTCTCCACAACTGGTCAGAACCTGCTGCAGAACCACCTCTGGATGGATCTTGGAGAATGTTCTGAACTTTCTTCAAGCTCTTCCAAGGAGGAGAGAGGGCAACCCATGATCTTCTGGGCAAGGACGTTCACCCTCTGGAGTCCTTTCCTTTCGGCCACTGGGCAATTGGCAAACCAGTGCTGTGCTGACTAGGGAATTCTGGGAGTTGAAGTCCACGGGTCTTAAAAGGCCCCGCAGTTCCCCAACCTGCCCTACATTGTGGTAGGAAAGGAGCAAAGGTTTTGCTAGCCTTATATTTTTTTTAACCAAATCAACCCAGAGTCACACAGCACTTTCAGGATGAAAGACTCTATTCAGCTGTGCTCGGCTTCTAAGGATGAACTGATGGATATGCCAAATTTTATTTGTTTGTTTGATTGACTAATTTCTGTAGCCACCCATCTCAACCAGTGACCTACATCATTAAAAACAAGCTAGTCTCGCTTTAGCCATAAAAAAAAGCTGACTGGACCTCACTCTCATCTAGAACATAGAATAACGGAGTCGGAGGGGACATTGGAGGTCATCCAGTCCAACCCTCTGCTTGAGCAGAAGACCCATACTGTTCCAGACAAATAGCTGTCCAATCTTACTGAAAGCCTCCAGGGGTGGAACACCTTCAACCAGAGAAGGCAAGCTATTCCACTGAGTAACTGTTTTACCTGTCAGGAAATTCCTCCTTATTTCCAGGTTGAATCTCTCCTTGTTCAGTTGGCATCCATTATTCCTTGTCTGGCCTTCAGGTGCCTTGGAGAATAGCTTGACCCCTTCCTCCTCCTCTCTGGGGCAGCCCTTGAGGTATTGGAAGGCTGCTCTCCTGCCTCCCCTGGTCCTTCTCTTCACCAGACTAGCCAAGCCCAGTTCCTGCAACCGTTCCTCGTATACTGTTTCATCCTCCAGCCCCGTCATCCTCCTGGTTGCTCTTCTCTGCCCTCTTTCCAGAGTCTCAACCTCTTTTTTAATAGTGTGGTGACCAAAACTGGATGCAGGATTCCAAGCGTGGCCTTGCCAAGGCTTTATAAAGGGGTATTCACTCTCCGCGTGATCTTGATTCCGTCCCTCTGTTGACGGAGCCTAGGACTGCGTTGGCTTTTTTGGGGCTGCTGTCGTATACCTCGCAGCCCCACCCACCTCGCAGGGTTGTTGTTGTGGAGAAAATAAGAGGAGGGAATCCTTCCTGGGAGCAAAGCAGGTGAGAGGGAACCCAAACGGGAGAATCCGCAGAGAAAAAGCCGGAGAAAAGATCTGATTTGGCCTTCTGGTCCTTTCCCCTTTCTTGCTGCCCAAGAATCGAACCTTCTCCCTTCGCTTTTGGCCCTTGGCGACCTCCATGCCGTTTCCGAGGCAAAGGAATTGCAGAGGGTGGCCTGGGAACCGTCGTGCTGCGTTTGTCGGACTAGCCAGCAGTTCTAGGGAAGAATCCGCCACTTGGCCTTCCCTTCAGGCCGGATCCCGAGAGCAGATTTGGAGAGCTGGTTCCAGCGTCTCCTGCCAGGGACAGGCCCAGGACAGCACCGATCATTCAGCAGGCGTTTTTCTTGGCTGTCTCCGTTGTTAGTCATTAAAGTCTACTTCAATCCTCTTGGGGTGTTTTTTTTTCTTCTTTCTTCTGCGTTGTTTTGCAACAAACCATTTGGAAATGCCTGCTGCCTCAGTGAGGAGAGCAAAGTGTGAGCCACCGGGAGAATATCTGTAGGTCTCTCCGTGAGCTGCAGAAAACAGAGAGGACTTACGGGTGGTGAGCAGCTCTGGTTTTCTTTGAACGTCGCTGGGAAGCAGCGTGGCCTTGCTCATTACTCTTCTTCTTCCTCCTTCCTTTCTTCTTCTCCTGCCTTCCTTCCTTTCTTCCTGTTCATTTTCTTTTTTTCTTCTTCCTCCTTCTTTTTTTTCCTATTCCTTTTTTCTTCTCCTTCCTTTCTTCCTGTTCGTTTTATTTTTTTTCTTCTGCCTTTCTTTCTTCACTTTCTTTTTTTCTCCTTCCTTCCTTTCTTCCTGTTCATTTTATTTTTTCTTCTTCCTCTTTCCTTTCTTCCTGTTCATTTTATTTTTTTCTTCCTCCTTTTTTTCCTATTCCTTTTTCTTCTCCTTCCTTTCTTCCTGTTCATTTTCTTTTTTTTTCTTCCTCCTTTCTCTCTCCACTTTCTTTTTTTCTCTTTCCTTCCTTTCTTCCTGTTCATTTTCTTTTTTTCTTCCTCCTTCTTTTTTTTTTCCTATTCCTTTCTTCTTCTCCTTCCTTCTTCCTGTTCATTTTTTTTTTCTTCCTCCTTTCTCTCTCCACTTCCTTTTTTTCTCCTTCCTTCCTCTCTTCCTGTTCATTTTATTTTTTTCTTCTTCTTCGTCTTTCCTTTCTTCCTGTTCATTTTGTCTAGAGAAATTCTCGGCCCTCCAGGTCACCGTTGTCCCACAGGTGCTTTTTCAACCCCTGAACATCCAGTTGCTTCTTTAAAAAGCACCTTTGGGGTCTCCTGTTAATGTTCTGGTTTTTTTTTCCTCCCTCCTCCCTTTCTTCCTCTTATCTTCCCTGTTCTTCCTCCTTTTTCCTCTCTTCTTGTTTCTTCCTTTTCGAGTCAGCAAAGTGCTCTGAAAAAGGGGGCCAGTTTAGTCTTCCTTAGCTGCCAGTCAGGAGGACCTGCACAGAGAGAGGCAAAGCTGTAAATAGTGGATTTTGCGGTGCCTCCTGGGGGAAGCCAGAGCCGTCAGCTGCTCCCCTGCGTAAGTCGATCCTTCTTGGACTCTTGTTTATTTTTCCAGGAGTGGCTCAAAAAAAAAGAGAGAGAGAGAGAGAAATTAATCTCTTTGTTGAAGGGCAGATTCAGCCCAGGTGTAGATTGCAGGCGAAGGTGGGGCTTCGTGGGGCTGCTTGCAGGTAAAACCAGGAAAGAGCAGTGGGCCTGGAAAGTACTGTGGGGCTCTGGAGGCAGCATCTGCAGCCTGTTGGCTCGGAGTCCGTTCGCCCAGGTAGCCCTCCACTTTCAACAGTTTGTTTAGTGACCGTTCAGAGTTACAGTGGCGCTGGGAAAAAGTGACTTAGGGCTGTTTTTCACACTTGCGACCATTGCAAGCGCCCCCGGGGTCACCTGATCAAAATTCGGAAGCTTGGCGACTGACTCGTACCTGTGACGGTTTGCGGTGTCACGTGACAAGCAGTCAAGGGGGAAGCCCAATTCACTTAACAACCACAGTACCAACTTAACAACTGCAGGGATTCATTTAACAAACTGTGGCGAAGAGGTTGCAAAATGGAGCAAAGCTACTTAAAAATGCCTCACTTAGCAACGGAAATTCGGGGCTCCATTGTGGTCCTTTGTCAAGGACCACCTGCCCTTCATGTCTTTGTTCAATTTCTGTTGTTTCAGTCGTCATTTCTACTTTGTGCATCTTGACAGCGTTTCTTAGTATAGTAGCAGAGGTGTAGTAGCAGCCGGGGAGAAAGTAGTAGTGAACATTGAGTACTACCGTGTGTATGCTTGGGTGTGCGTCTTCCTGAGGGCATGTGTGGTTGTGTTGGCTGTCTTGTGTTTTGGGCCCCACTGAATTGGGCATCGATGAAAGAGAATATTTGGAGCTCAGGGTTGAAACTGTGGGGTCCTGGGGGCTCTCTGAGCTGGGTGGTTTTCTTGGAGATGTTTCATGACCCAACTGGGTAACATCACCAGGGCTAGGAGGAGGAGGAGGAAGAGGAGTAGGGAAGGAAGGGAGGGAGGGAGGGAGGAAGGAAGGAAGGAAGGAAGGAAGGAAGGAAGGAAGGAAGGAAGGAAGGAAGGAAGGAAGGACGGACTGTGGGGTCCTTGGTGCTCTCTGAGCTGGGTGGTTTTCTTGCAGACATTTCATGACCCAACTAGGGAACATCACCAGGGCTAGGAGGAGGAGGAGGAGGAGGAGGAGGAGGAAAGGAAGGAAGGAAGGAAGGAAGGAAGGAAGGAAGGAAGGAAGGAAGGAAGGAAGGAAGGAAGGACTGTAGGGTCCTCGGTGCTCTCTGAGCTGGGTGGTTTTCTTGCAGACGTTTCATGACCCAACTAGGGAACATCACCAGGGCTAGGAGGAGGAGGAGGAGGAAGAGGGGAGGAGGAAGGAAGGGAAGGGAGGGAGGGAGGGAGGGAAGGAAGGAAGGAAGGAAGGAAGGAAGGAAGGAAGGAAGGAAGGAAGGAAGGAAGGAAGGAAGGAAGGACTGTGGGGTCCTGAGCTGGGTGGTTTTCTTGGAGATGTTTCATGACCCAACTAGGGAACATCACCAGGGCTAGGAGGAGGAGGAGGAGGAGGAGGAAGGATGGACTGTGGGGTCCTTGGGGCTCTCTGAGCTTGGTGGGTTTCTTGCAGACGTTTCATGACCCAACTAGGGAACATCCTCAGGGCTAGAAGGGAGAGGGGGTTGTGGAGAGGAGCGGGGGCAAGGAGGAGGACTGCAGAGTGCTCGTTGCTCTCTGAGCTTGGTATTTTTCTTGCAGACATTTCCCGACCCAACTAGGTACCATCCTCAATGCTGGCAACCTAGTTGGGTAATGAAATTCTCCGCAAGAAAACAACCCAGCTGCCAAAAGATCAAGGAACACCCCCCCCGAATCGGGGCACACCTAGAAGACCCCGTGATAGAAACGTCCAGCGCTGGATCCCCCGGGACTCCAGGGCGCAGCAGCTCCCGTGCCAGGGAGCTCCGAAGGCATTCTGAGCATTTCCTCCTTCCGGGTCCGGATCTCCTGGGAAAAGCCCCCCTTCGCTTTGGTCCTCGTCCTCCTGCCTTCAAGACCTCGGGGGCGCCAGTCGGCACCCTCTTCCCCATGGCAGCCCTTGGTGTGCGGGAAGGCAGCTGTCCTGTCCTCCCTTCGTCTTCCCAGCGGAAACTCAACTCGCCCGGTGCCTCTCACTGCTGTTTTTGTGGGCTTTCGCCTGCAAGCCCCTCATCATTTTTATGGGTCTGCTCTGACAGGCCTTCCGTGGCTCTTATTTTTTGTCCCCCTCTTCATATCCGCAGAGCCGAGAAATATGTGACAGTGAGGAGCAAACTTAATTGCACATTTGTTGACTTATGTGAAGGGGAATGGTGGAATCTTCTTCTTAACGGGACTTTTATCTCCAAGCGGGAGGCCACCCCGTCCCCTCGCCTGCTCTCAACTTAAAGAAGGAAAGCACCCATGAGGCCAGAAGGCCAGGTTGCTGGAGAAAGGGGCTGGGGGGGGCGGCAGGGGGACATGATCAGGGTGGGATTCTACCAGTTCGCACCTATTCGCTAGAACTGGTTGTTAACAGTCTAAGCAGTCCGGAGAACCGGTTGTTAGAAGAAATGACTGGGCTAATCCTGTAAGGAAGGCAGGAAGGAAACATTCTGGTGTTGCTTACAGAAACTGCCTCTCCGTGAACCCTTATTACGTTCTTGGCAGGACTAGACTTCCTGTCTCAGGAACTTCTCTGGAGATTTTCTCCCCTCCTTTGCTGGTACTTTGCTTGTGTGGAGTCACCATTCAAAGTTACAATGGCACTGGAAAAAGTGACTTATGACCATTTTTCACACTTACGACTGTTGCAGCCATCCCCGCAGTCACGAGAGGCCAGGCTAGGAGATGCGTGCCTCGATGTGAGGGATGTTGAGTTGGCCACGCCCAGACAGTCACATGACCACCAAACCACGCCCATCAACTAAGCCACGCCCACAGAACCGGTTGTTAAAAAAATTGAATCACTGGAGGATTTTCAAGAGGAGACTGGGCAGCCATTTGTCCAGAATGGTATCGAGTCCTCTGCTTGAGGAAGGGTTCAATCAATCAGAATGGAGCTGGAAGGGATCTTGAAGGTCTTCTAGTCCAACCCTCTAGAAGACCTAGTCCAAGGTCTCTTCCAGCTCTGGTATTCTGTTAATCAGTGAAATAACTTCCCTCTAGAAGTTGTGCGTGCTCCATCACTGGAGGTTTTTAAGAAGAGGCTGGACAGCCACCTGGCTGGACTGGTATAGAACGGGGGTCCAAACATGGCAACTTTAAGACTTGTGGACTTCAACTCCCAGAATTCTCCAGCCAGCATAGCCAAACTTAGCAACAAACTTGGCAGCTCTGCTGGCTGGAGAATTCTGGGAATTGAAGTCCACAAGCCTTAAAGTTGCCAAGTTTGGAGACCTCTGGTATAGGGGCTCATTCTTGAGCAGGGGGGTTGAACTAGATGACCTCCGAGGTCCCTTCCGCCCCTGTGATTCTGCTGTTATTGTATTGTTGTGTGTTTGTTCTGTTGTCCTGCTTCCCCGTGGGACTTTCTGCCCTCGGAGGGGGGAAGTGTGTAGGCATATCTTTCTTGGCCACACAGGTGTCACTCAGCCAGCCAGCCTTCCTCTCTCCTCACTGGTCAGCCGGCTGCCGTTCACCAGTCGAGGAAATGGAAAGGGCCAGAGAGCAGTTTTGTAATTCTGACCGCATGGGTTGCATGTGCCTCCTGTTGTGGTGTCCTGCTTGTGCGCTGTCTAGGCAAGGGGCCAGAGCGCTCTCTCTCTCTCTCTCTCCCTCCCTCCTTCTCTCTCCCTCCCTCCCTCCTTCTCTCTCTTTCTCTCTCTCTCTCTCTTTCACTCTTTCTCTCTCTCTCTGGCTGACTGCCCCTCCCCTCTCTGTGTAAACCTTGCCCAGGCCTTGGGAGCTGCTGCCCAATGACAACTGTTGGCAATTAAAAGGCCTGTAAAACCCGCCATGGGAACTGCCCAGGGGGCTGAAGGCAGACACTTTGTTGTGCTTGGCGGAGCGAAATTTATGGAGCCGGCGGGCAGAGTGGCAGCTTCTGCCTGGCTCAAGTTGGCAGCGGTGGGAAAAGAGGCAGAAGGAAGACTTTTCATCGGGGGTTTGTTTTTTTTTGGGGGGAGATCTTAAATCTATTCCCCCCTCCCTCCTCTCTTCGGCTTGGCATTCAGGCAGTGATTCCCCCCGGTCAAATTTTTCCAGGAATCTCCATTCTTTATCAGTGTCCCTTAATCCAGGGGGTCTCCAACCGTGGCTACTTGGAGCCTGGTGCACTTCAACTCCCAGAATTCCCCAGGCAGCTTTGCTGGGAGTTGAAGTCCGCCAGGCTCCAAGTGGCCAAGGTTGGAGACCCCTGACTTAATCCATCCTGGGTAGTCACTGCTCAGTCGCAGGGACTTTGAGAAGGGGGGACTTCAACTCCCAGGATTCCCTAGCCAGCATAATTTAGATGTGGACTACAACTACCAGCATGCTGGCTGGGGAATTCGGGGAGCTGAAGTCCGCCCTTCTCTAAGTCGCCTAGAAACTGAGAAAGACGGCTGTTTACGCTGTTAGAGCATAGAACATAGGACAATAACCTGGAAGGGACCTTGGAGGTCATCTAGTCCAGCCCCCTGTTCATGCAGGAGACCCTATCCCATTGCAGCTGTTTGGAAAGCCTCCGGTGAAGGAGCCCTGTCAGGAAAGCCCATCAAAGGAAGATTTTCAAAAAGTGTGTATACGTGCGTGCGTGTGTGTGTGTGTGTGTGTGTTTAATAGCGAAATACAATCTCTTTCCAAAATGGCAATGATTATAGGGAATCCTTGACTTACAATAGTTCATTTAGTGACCGTTCAAAGTTACAACCACACTGAAAAATAGTGACTTATGGCTGTTTTTCACACTTACAGCCGTGGCTCCGTTTCCCCACAGTCACATGATCAAAGTTCAAGTGATTTTTGGCAATTGATTCATATTTATGCCGGTTGCAGTGTCCCCGGGGTCATTTGTTCCGCTTTTGCGACCTCCCGACTAGCCAAGTCAAGGGGGGGAGCCAGATTCGCTTAACAACTGTGTCGCTAACGTACTCGCTGCAATGATTCGCCTAACAACCGTGGCAAGAAAGGTTGTATAATGGGACAAAATTCACTGTCTCTCCTTGCAGTGGGAATTTTGGGCTCAGTTGTGGTCATAAATCAAGGACTTCCTAGTATACAGGGAAAGAAAGAACATGTCAGGGTTCCAGAAAACCTCTACTCCAACCAATAACTCCGAGACAGGCATCCTCTCCAAAGTTCTTTTCATTTGAAGAGTAAACTGGCACATCTGGAGAATCCTGAATCTGAAAGTTTCCTTGCCATAAGTAAAAAATGACAAATCCACCCCTGCACCCCTCATTGCATCACATGCCCCAATCACCATCCGTCCCAATATGTGACATCCTCTCACCCAGGTGCAGAAACAACATGACCTTGACTTAGAAAAAAAAATGCTATTATGTCTAACCACATACGCTCCAAGAAAACCCCCCTCACATTTTCCCAGTCTCAAGAATGTAGCAGTGTTGGAGCGTCTGGTCCTAACATGGCTTCCGAAACTGACAGAACACCTATAATAGGGATTGACATAAATTAATAGGAAAAGGGGAAAAATCCAGATATAATCCACAGATATAACGGTAAAAAAATAATAATTATTATCCAGTCCTTGAGCTTATCCTTAACCCTAGAAAGAAACGGGTGGCCCTTTCGTTTTTGGAAGATGGAAATGTTTCAAAAATAAACTCGACACTCCTATCCTGGATCCATTGTTTAAAAGGAGGAGGAGGAGGAGAATTTGGTGGAATTATTAAAATTGGTCTTTGTTGCGCCCTGTCTGGTTGGCACCAAAGCTTTTTCCTCAGTGGGGAAAAAAAACCTCGAGTATTTCAAGAAAGTAGTTTGACTTGACATAAATTTCCTTTGTTATTCGATGGCCTTGCCAAGATTTGAAACCAAGGCTTATACCTCTAGTCAGATAACAGATCATCAGAGTTGGAAGGGACCTTGTAGGTCATCTAGTCCAACACCCTGCCCAAGCGGGAGACCCTACACCATTTCTGACAGATGGGAGTCCAATCTCTTCTTGAAAGCCTCCAGGGACGAAGCTCCCACAACTTCCAAACGCAACTTCTGTTCCATGGGTGGATGGTTCTCCCTGTCAGAAAGTTTCTCCTTATTTCTAGGACTTGAATCTCTACTTGTTCAGTTTCCATCTATTGTTTCTTGTCTGGTCTTGGGGTGCCTTGGAAAATAGCTTGACCCTCTTCCTCCTCTCTGGGGCAGCCCCTCAAATATTGGAAGGCTGCTCTCCTGTCTCCCCTGGTCCTTCTCTTCCCTAGACCAGCCAGGCCCAGTTCCTGCAACCATTTTTCATATGTTTTAGCCTCCAGTTGTTTCTTTTCTGCACTTTTTCTAGAGTCTCAACATCTTTTTTATAGTGTGGTGACCAAAAGTCGATGTAGGACTGTAGGTGTGGCCTTACTAAGGATTTGACTTATGGACCACAATGGAGTCCAAAATTTCTGCCGTTAAGCGAGACCATTGTAAAGTGATTTTTGCCCCATTTTATGACCGTTTTTGCCCCTGTTGTTAAGTGAATTGTATCAGCTGAAGTTAGGGACGCCGTTGTTCAGTTAATCTGGCTTCCCTCTTGTCAGGAAGTTGCAAAAGGGGATCACGTCATAAATACGAGACGGTTGCCAAGTGGTCTGAATTTTGAATCGTGGGACCCTGGGGAACGGATGCTCCGGTGGTCGTTAAGTGTGAAAAACGATCCCAAGTCACTAGTGCCGTTATAATGTCGAATGGTCATTAAATGAAAAGTTGTAAGTCGGAGGTTACGTGGAGCTATACAAAAAGCTGGATGAAAAGAACCTTCAGGTTTCTTACTCTAACCATTCAACCCAACAGCCATCCCCTTTTTTTGAGCAGGTTTTGAAACGGGGGTCTCCAACCGTGGCCGCTTTAAGACTTGTGGACTTCAACTCACTAATAAAACATGAAATTCTATTTTCGGATGCCTCAGAAGTCAACGTAGATTTCCAGGCCTGGCTGAGGAATTCTGAGCCCTGTTTCAAAACCTGTTCAATTTTTTTTTAATTGCATTCTGGGTGGATTTGGCACAACTTTCAGATTTACACTTCCCATCGCAAACTGAGTGCCACAAATGGCAGAGGCTCTCCTGCCTGAGCAGGGGGCTGGACTAGAGGACCCCCGAGGTCCCTTCCAGCTCTGGTATTCTGTTCTGTTCGGTATTGAAAACTGACACGGCTGCCAGCTCACTCCGGGTTTCGTTGTGGTTTATTCCCTCCCATCCCCAAAGCCGAAGAATCTCAGGAATGCTCTTCGTGGGCCCGGTCTCAGAATTTGGGCCAGGCCTCGTATCCAAGGAGAGTTTTTAAGTTGGGCGTCCTTGGTTGCTGGAATTGAGCCATGAGTGAAATCGAAACGATTGTGGTCTTTGTCTCAAATTCAGGGGCTGCCTCGGTAGGAAAAAGTGGGATTCCCAGAATCCATTAATCTCCCTCTTTTCAGAAGCATAGAAGTGTCAATCAGATAACAGATAATAAGAGTTGGAAGGGACCTTGGAGGTCATCCAGTCCAGTGGTCGCCAACCAATGGGCCAGGGATCACTGGTGGTCCATGAGAAAATTTTGGTGGTCCGCAGAGAAATGTCCCCCCCAAAGCAATTAATCCAGGCTGCGCGGGAACACAAGGCTGCACCGCCCACATGGCCCACGGGAACACAAGGCTTGTGTCGCTTGCATTGTACACAACACGAGGTAGTGAGGGGCAGCGGGAAGGGTGGAGGGGGGAACTTGCCCCACTCACCTCACACACCTGGCCTGGGCACCGGGCTGCTTCTTTCCACTTCTTTCTTCTTCTGCTTTTGGCTGCACGCAAGGAAAGCAGCCAAAGTCTTTCTTTCTCTCCCCCAAACTCCACCAGAAATGAGTCTTTGGGGCCCTTCAAGGCCTCCTGCTCCAAGAGGCTGAGCCGGCAAGACTCGTTTCTGGCAGAGTTTGGGGGAGAGAAAGAAAGACTTCTGCGGCTTCTGCTGTTTTCCTTGCATGAAGCCAAAAGTCTCTCCCTTTCTCTCTCTCTTTCCCCCTGAGAACAGAGCTGGAGACGGTATCCTGCGATCCCAAATAAAGAATGATCGATTGGTAGAAAAACGGGGTGGGGGATTTTCCTGCAGACTTTTGGGGGGAATTTCCCAGGGTCTCTGGTCTGCCAAATTTAAAATTACGATTTTGGTGGTCCCTGAGGTCCAAAAAGTTGGCGACCCCTGATCTAGTCCGACACACACACCCCCAAGCAGGGGACCCTACACCATTTCAGACAGATGGCAGCCCAGTCACTTCTTGAAAGCCTCCAGGGATGAAGCTCCCACAACTTCCGAAGGCAACTTCTGTTCCATGAGTTGATGGTTCTCCCTGTCAGAAAGTTTCTCCTTGTTTCCAGGTTAAATCTCTCCTTGTTCAGTTTCCATCCATTGTTCCTTGTCTGGCCTTCAGGGGCTTTGGAGAATAGCTTGACCCCTTCCTCCTCTCTGGGGCAGCCCTTCAAATATTGGAAGATGCTCTCCTGTCTCCCCTGGTCCTTCTCTTCCCTAGACTAGCCAGGCCCATCCTCTTCTTTCCTCCACCTCAAAAAATTCCTGGGGTGATACGTGAGCACCCTGGATATTTTTGGCTTTTGGAAGAATCTAGGTTTCTCCAAGGAAAGTTGCTCCCCTGCCCAAGACAGGGTTGGAGGGCTTGAAAAAAACTTTCTTGGCCTTCTTCTTGGCATGCCAGGGTGCTAGTCCTCATGTTTACTTTACTTTACTTTTTTCCCTTACTTTACTTTGTTGTTGTTGTTGTTGTTGTTGTTGTTGTTGTTGTTGTTATTATTATAATTATTATTATTATTCATATTTTCTATTACTGAACACATTTTATTTGCTTTTCACCCCAGTATGTTACTCAGCTATTATATCTTGGCCCAATTTGTTTGTGTTATTTCCTTGCAAAAATTGCTTGGCCGCCCATCTTAGGCCACTTAAAGATAACTTAAAACAACATTAAACATACCGAAAGCAGGATCTAATCGGCCACGGATAAAAACAGACCAGGCAGTGCTCAGGAAGAGAGAGAGGGAAGAAAAAAACCTCACTATAAATTATTCTGCGGAAAGGGGCATAAAAAGGGTTTCCCCCCCGTCAGCCCTCTCCTGAAAGACCCTGGGGGGTTGGACGCTGCCTAAGAAAAAGATTTCCCTGGATCTCTTTTCGTGGCCAGATCCCAGGGCTCCCTCCGGCCTCTGCCTTTATTTGCACTGGCAGATCTCCTTGTGCTCCCTGAAGAGGGGAGGGAAGCTCTTCCGGCGGTCATTCATAAGCTGCGATTAATTATTTGGGCCATTCATGAAAAGGGGCTGGACTGCTGGTTCTTTCATGGACGGGCTTGGATCTCATGGGCACGATCCAACCCCCCCCAACGCTGAAAGGGGCAGATAACAATCCTTGGTTAAGCTTAGCCAAGTTAAGGCTAACCTTGTTCATTAACCTTGTCAAGCTAATACAATCCTGGGCAGGGGTGGGATTCAAAGTTTTTAACAACCGGTTCTGTGGGCGTGGCTTAGTTGGTGGGCGTGGCTTGGTGGTCATGTGACTGGCTGGGCGTGGCACGCATCTCCTCGCCTGGCCTCTCGTGACTGAGGGGGATGCTGCAACAGTTGTAAGTGTGAAAAAGGGTCATAAGTCACTTTTTTCAGTGTCATTGTAACTTTGAATGGTGACTCCACACAAGCAAAGGACCAGCAAAGGAGTGGGAAAAAACCTCCAGAGAAGTTCCTGAGACAGGAAGTCTAGTCCTGCTAAGAATGTAATAGGGGTTAACGGAGAGGCAGTTTCTGTAAGCAACACCAGAATGTTTCCTTCCTGCCTTCCTTACAGGATTAGGCCAGTAATTTCTTCTAACAACCGGTTCTCCGAACTGCTTAGAATGTTAACAACCGGTTCTAGTGAATAGGTGTGAACTGGTAGAATCCCACCCCTGACCCTGGGTTGTATAAACAGAGGCATAGAATCAAAAATCATGTGAAGTATTAGCACCGCTTTTTAAAGCCTGAGAAAGGCCACACCAGGAATATTCTGCATCCAGTTTTGGTCACTACAATACAAAAAAGAGGTTGAGACTTTGGAAAACGTGCAGAGAAGAGCAACTAAGAGTCCTGGAGACCAAAACACATGCAGAACGGTTGCAGGATTTGGGTTTGGCTGGTGTAGAGAAAACAAGGGCTAGAGGGGATATGACAGTAGCATTTCAGGGGCTTCTCAAAGGAGAAGCAGTCAAGCTCTTCTCCAAAGCCCCCGAGGGCAGGACAAGAAGCAACAGGTGGAAACTAATCAAGGACAGAAGCAACCTGGAACTAAGGAGAAACTTCCTAACAGTGAGGACAGTTAGCCAATGGAACTCCTTGCCTCGAGGAAGTTCTGGGTGCTTTTCATCACTGGAGGTTTTTAAGAAGAGACTGGACAGCCACTTTTCTGGAATGGTATAGGGTCTCCTGCTTAAGCAGGGGGCTGGACTAGAGGACCTTCAAGAATAGAATAGAATTCTTTATTGGCCAAGTGTGATTGGACACACAGGGAATTTGTCTTGGTGCAAATGCTCTCAGTGAACATAAAAGAAAAGAGACACTCGTCAAGAGTCAAGAATCATCAGGTGCAACACTTAATGATAGTCATCGGGTACAATAAGCCATCAAATCATACTAGGAAACAGTCAATATAAATCGTAAGGATACAAGCGACAAAATCACAGTCCTACAGTCACAAGTGGGAGGGGATGAGTGATAAGGAGTGATGAGAAGATTAATAGTAGTGCAGACTTTGTAAATAGTTGGACAGTGTTGTGGGAATTATTTGTGTAGCAGAGCGATGGCATTTGGGGAAAAACTCTCCTTGTGTCTAATTGTTCTGGTGTGCAGGACTCTATAAGCATCATTTTGAGGGAAGGCATTGAAACAGTTAATGCCCGGGATGTGAGGGGTCTGTAGATATTTTCACAGGCCTCTTTTTGACTCGTGCAGTATGCAGGTCTTCAATGGAAGGCAGGTGGGTAGTAATTGCTATTTTCTGCAGTCCTGATTCTCCTCTGAAGTCCGTGTCTGTCCTGTTGGGTTGCAGAACCAAACCAGACAGTTATAGGGGCCCCTCCCAGCTGTATTCTGTTTGATTCATTGATTCTTGGCCAGGCTTGGATCCCCTGTGCAAACTTCATGGGAAGGATCTCCCAAAGCTGAAAGGGACATTGGCTCCTGGTCGCTCTTGGGTCACGACCTGTTTTCCCACCCTTTGCACTGGGGAGGCCTCTGGGAGCATCCCTAAATGGGGGCCCCGGTCAGAGGGGCTGCTGGCACCCCGGTTGCCCCCTGCCCTTGAAGGGGGTTGATGGTGGGGCCGGTGGTCTTCCTGAGGAGCAGCCAGCCTTGAGGTCCCGTGACCTTCATTTGGGGACCCCGGCACAGTGGTAACCGGACCTGAGGATCCGGCACATTGTAGAAACTCAGTTGCTGAGGGTCTTTCCCCTCTTGGCTGGGGTGCTTGTTTTAACCCCCACCTTGAGAGCCCCCCACTCCGTCAGTTGCCCTGTCTGCTGTTAATCTCTGCTTGGGGCCTTGAAAGTTAACCAGGGCTGAAAATGATTAAAAAATTATAATAATTGCACAATTGCTTGATTCCTGTGAAGTTAAAATCTGTGCCTCCAAAGCCAGATGTGCCCTTGGCTGTGAATGTGACAGCCACAATTTATTCCTTCCTTCCTTTCCTTCCTTCCTTCCTTCCTTCCTTCCTTCTTTCTCTGTCTCTTTCTCCCTCCCTCCCTCTCTCTCTCTCTCTTTTGCAAAGTTGTGACCAGGGTGCACCGTATTATTCCCATGCAGATTTCAATGCACTAATGTTGCTGTAATATGATTACAAATATGAACATTGTGCCATTTAAAAAAGCTTATTGGAAATAAAAAGAGGAAAGTGGAAACTCTTCTTCGGCCTTAACGGCCACTTGGGCTCTCGGTGTTACAAGCCCACAGTTTCACCCAAAGCAGCCGCGGTCCGCCCAGCTGAGAGGCGGCAGGGGGCCTTTTTTTTAAGGGGCTGGGGGTTTGCACCCGTTCCCTCGTTCAGGGCAGCTTAATCCTGGGGTCCTGCTTGGTGGGGCATAAAGGGTTTTGCATCCAGACCAGGGCAAGGGCGGTTGGTAAGAAGCAGGCCAGCAATCCCGGCCCCTCCAGAGGTGTGTGAGGGGTCAGTGGGACAAACGGTGGTGAAAAAGGGAAAGGAGAAGGAGGGTTAAAACAAGAGTTTGCTTCTTGCAGACTTTTATTTTCCTTCTGCTAACGTCCAAGGAAGGGTGTCGTAATCGGAGGCCAAGCCCGGGCTCCTTTCCTTCATTCACTGTTGATTTTCACGCCTAGTAAAATCAGCCGGCAGCTGTTTGCAACAGCAGGATTTTTAAAAACAAAACAAAAACAAAATCCATTTGCAAAACCTAAATTTAAAATAAAAATCCAGAGTAAAATCTGCACATGCAAAAATGAGATGAAAACCACAGAAACCCCGTATCAAATCCGCCTGTCTCCAAATGATGAAGAGGGAAATTTTCTTAATGTAGGTAGCTAATTAATGAACGGAATAACACACTTGGAAGGGACCTTGGAGGTCTTCTAGTCCAGCCCCACTGCCCAAGCAGGAATCACTACACCATTCCTCGACTTACGACCACAATTGAGAACAGGATTTCCGTTCCTAAGCAAGACGGTTGTTAAACTGAATCGAGCTTCCCCCATTGACTTCACTGGTCAGAGCCCGGCTGGGAAGGTCTCAAAAGGGGACCCCGGGACCCCCACAGCTGCCAAAAATACATGTCAGGTATTTATTTAGCAGTTAAGTGCAAGGACTGGTTGCAAGTTGCTGTTTTCAGCGGCATGAAAACTTCGGCTAAAGGAATGGTTATAAGTCGAGGACGGTCTGTGAATAACAGGAAGTCATAAATAAATCATAAATAAGCTGGGAGACCCTCCATGTCTTGGGGTGCAGCCGATGGAAATGCTGTTCAACGTAGAAAAGAGTAAAGTCCTGCACTTAGGCAAGAAAGACCAAAACGATACATACAGACTGGGTGAAACCAGGCTCAATAGCAGGAACTGGGAGGGGGATCTCGGAGTCTGAGTGGACAACCAGCTAAATAGGAGCCAGCCGTGTGCAGCAACAGTCAAAAAAGCTAATGCAATCCTAAATTGTATTAACAGAGGGATACAATCGAGATCAAGGGAAGTACTAATACCACTCTATAAAGCCTTAGTAAGACCACACCTAGAGTCCTGCATCCAGTTTTGGTCACCACACTATAAAAGAGATATTGAGACTCTAGAAAAAGTGCAGAGAAGAGCAACCAGGAGGATGAGGGGACTGGAGGCTAAAACATATGAAGAACGGTTGCAGGAACTGGGCCTGGCTAGTCTAAGGAAGAGAAGGACCAGGGGAGACAGGAGAGCATCTTCCAATATTTGAGGGGCTGCCCCAGAGAGGAGGAGGAAGGGGTCAAGCTATTTTCCAAAGCATCTTTGAAGGCCAGACAAGGAACAATGAATGGAAACTGGTCAAGGTGAGATTCAACCTGGAAATAAGGAGGAATTTTCCAATCAGCCTATAGAACAGAAGTTGCCCTCGGAAGTTGTGGGAGCTTCATCCCTGGAGGCTTTCAAGAAGAGACTGGCGGCCACCTGTCAGAAATGGTGTAGGGTCTCCTGCTTGGGCTGGGTGGGGGGGTTGGACTAGATGACCTACAAGGTCCCTTCCAACTCTGTTATATCTGTTATATGTGTTGTGTCTGTTTTACGGGAAGCAGCCCCCTCCCTCCCTCCCCTTTCCCCAACTGGGCAGCCATTCTCCCCAGCCCCCAAGCTCTGCAATCTCCTCACATCCTCCCCCCCGCCCCCCCCCGGCCCCCCGTGAGGTTCCCGCAGCCCCTCTTGGCCCTCATCCTTCTCCAGCCTTTTTTTCTTTGAGCCTTTCGAGAGAACCAAGGAATGAAGCTCCCCCATTGAAAGAACCCCCAAGAGGCGCTGGCTCATTAAAGCGGCTGCGCTTTTATGGGGCAGACTCTGGAGACAGGCGGCCTTTCATGCTCTGAATGGACACAGCGACGGGGAGGCGGCGGCGGGGGGTGTTTCCAAAGATTTAGAGACCCACCGGCTCTCCACTTTCCTGTCCAACCATGCCAGGTGTCAGAGGGGAAGGGGAGGGGCATGGCTGCCCCTCCCCCCAATACACGGTCCCCCAGATTCGCCATGGAGCTTCCCAGCCGTGAGCGTGTCCACCCATGCCCCCATCGGGCTCAGCTGATGGTCACTCACTCCTTCATATTCTTGCAGTGCAGGTTGCCACATGGAATTCCCTTTTAACAGACCTGACAGATTAACAGGGTTGGAAGGGACCTTGTAGGTCATCTAGTCCAACCCCCCGCCGCCCAAGCAGGAGACCCTACACCATGGCAGTCCAATCTTTTCTTGAAAGCCTCCAGAGATGAAGCTCCCACAACTTCTCAAGGCAACTTCTGTTCCATGAGTTGATGGTTCTCCCTGTCCGAAAATTCCTCCTTATTTCCAGGTTGAATCTCTCCTTGTTAAGTTTCCATCCTTTATTCCTTGTCTGGCCTTCAAAGGTGCTTTAGAAAATAGCTTGACCCCTTCCTCCTCTCTGGGGCAGCCCTTCAAATATTGGAAGATGCTCTCCTGTCTCCCCTGGTCCTTCTCTTTATTAGACCAGCCAGGCCCAGTTCCTGCAATTGTTCATCGTATATTTTACCTTCCAGTCCTCTCATTATCCTGGTTGCTCTTCTCTGCACTTTTTTGTAGAGCCTCAACATCTTTTTTATAGTGTGGTGACCAAAACTGGGTGCAGTACTCCAAGTGTGGCCTTACTAAGGCTTTATAGAGTGGTATTAGTACCTCCCTTGATCTTGATTGTATTCCTCTGTTAATGCAATTTAGGATTGCATTGGCTTTTTTGGCTACGGCTGCTGCACACGGCTGGCTCCTATTTAGCTGGTTGTCCACTAAGACTCCAAGATCCCCCTCCCAGTTCCTGCTACTGAGCCCGGTTTCACCCAGTCTAGATGGGTCCTTTGGGTTTTCTCAACCGCAAGAAGCAATGGATCAAAAGTATTCAATCCTATTTGGGGGGGCTGGACTAGAAGACCTCCAAGGGCCCTTCTCACTCTGTCCTTCTGTAATTCTCTTCCCTTGTCCTTTGAAAATCCACTCCGGAATGAAGATAGAAATTTATATCTTGGGGAAAATGCTGGGGTTTTTTCCCCTGCCAAAGGGGCTGGGATTGGAGGGAGTGAATGTGCCCTTCCGAACAAACAAGAAATCCCAGGCGGGGAAAAAAGCAGCCTGGAAAAATAGCTTAAAAAGAAAATGTACTTAATCCCAGGAGAGACCAGTGTAAGTGTGCGCGCGTGTGTGCGTGTGCACAACTGGGGTGGAGGGGAGAGATTAGTAAGAGGCCCAGCACTCCAAACTGGCTTGACTTTTTCTCGGAGCCCGTTTGAAAGATGCTTTCAAGCGGAAAGCGGATAATAATAGCCTCCTGGTTTAGGAATTCTTCTCTATTCCCCTAATAGCCTCCCCCCCCGGCTTTGTGGGGAGGGGAAAACCTTCAAATCCAGCCATTTCTCTTCTTCTGCTCCAGCGCTTCGACTTGTACTTTTTCCATCTTTTCCTTCGGAGGCCCAGCCAAAATACCAACCCAGAAAGCGAAGACCACACAACTTAAAAGGAATATTTCCGTAATTCTTGTCCCATTTTTCTCTCTGGCCAGCCTGAGAAAGCAGGCCGGGCCTGGATCCAGGACAGCCCACCCCCCACTTCCCATGCCGAGAGAATGTGCCTTCAGAGCCCCCCCCCCACCCCCCGTCCTCCCACAGAATATGCAGCCCTCTCCTTACGGCCACAGCGGGGGCCAGAAGTTGTTAAGTGAAGCGGACTTGATGTTTTCATCAGTTTCGATCACGCGACTGTGGAGATGCTCCGAAGGAGGTTTGGAAGCCAGTGGTCGTCGTCATTCTCATTAATCCGAACGGTCGCTAAACAAGGAATGCCTGTATTCTAGGGAAGGAAGAGCCGCTTTCGTTGCTGGTCACCCCGGCTCGGCCTCCCACATGCAGAGAGCCTCTCTAGCCAAATCTGGAGGGTTTCCTTGTGAGGTGGGGGGTCCCGGCTGCCCCCTCTTGGATGACCATCCCTGGATCCTATGGGACAGTCCACAGCCTTGGCTGCCTTATGCAACAGAGGCAGTTTCAGAATTAGAATCAGAATAGAGCCGGAAGGGACCTTGGAGGTCTTCTAGTCCAGCCCCCTGCTATACCATTCCAGATAAGTGACTGTCCACTCTCTTCTTAAAAGCCTCAATGGGGAGGGAGGGAGGGAGGGAGGGAGGAAGGAAGAAAGGAGGGAGGGAAGGAAGGAAGGAAGGAAGGAAGGAAGGAAGGAAGGAAGGAAGGAAGGAAGGAAGGAAGGAAGGACGGACGGACTGTGGGGTCCTTGGTGCTCTCTGAGCTTGGTTGTTTGAAGATGTTTCATAACCTAACAAGGTAACATCAGTGCTAGAAGGGAGGAGGGTTTTTGGGGGAGGAGGAAGGAAGGAAGGAAGGAAGGAAGGAAGGAAGGATAACAGAATAACAGCATAACACAACTGGAAGGGACCTTGGAGGTCTTCTAGTCCAGCCTTTTCCCGAGCAGGAGACCTTAGCCCATTTCTCTATACCAAGACTCTGCTTGGCTTGGCCCAATCTTGGTTGGTTCTAGGGCTGTGTGAATGCCCGGCCATCCACTCGCATGGTGGGAAGAGAACCGGGGGGAATTTCACCATTTTTTTTCTGGAGATTTGCCGAATTTCCCCCCCAGTTCCTAAGGAGAGGAAGCCGGAGGCCGTCGGGCCCTTTTTCACAGATTTTCCGCCTCCCTCCCAGCCGCCTGTGGAATCGCCGTCTAAATAAACACGGACGGCCCATTATGGGCTGGGGAGAAGGTTGTTTTTTTCCATGTCAAAACGATTCCAGACTTCTGGGTTCACCCCAAAAAAGAGAGATCGTTTTTCTGCCTGCTTGGGAGGAGCGGCGGAAAAAAAAACTATATCCAGGCTTACAGGGGATTTCGCCCGCCTATCGGTACCTGGGGAGGGCTTGGGAGGGGAGAAGCCCCCAGGCTGATCCGGGCTGAGGTTTGTGGGGTTCAGGAGAGGGCGGGCTTTGCAGAGCGGGGGGCTGCGATGGAGGAGGTGCAGGGCAGAACAAGCCAGGCCTCGGGGCCAGGCCAGAGCCAGCAAGTGGACGAGAGATTTCCACCCGCTGCCAACGTCTCTCTCGATGGAGCTTTCATTTGTTTTCCTGCAGCCGCCGTCCAGGGCCCCAGGGGCGCCACCCTGCTGCCCGGTTCCCTGCGCAGCGGGCACCGAATTGGCACCTGAGACACAGGGCAACACCTGCGGGGCCCAGGGGTCCATGCCAGGACCGTCCCAGGGGCCGAGCTCTTTGCGCGCTTGGAGGAAGTGGGGGGGGGATCCCTCCGCAGAGGACGGCGCAGGGCAAACCCGGGGCACCAAGAGTAGGCTGGGGGAGGCAAGGGGGCTCCATCAGAAGCCGCTTTCTGGAGGGGGGGGAACAAGGCCCCCTAAAACATCTGTGGCTCTGGGCAGAAATAGGTGGGCCTCAGAATAACTGCGCTGGAAGGGACCCTGGAGGTCTTCCAGTCCACCCCCCTGCCTGAGCAGGAGACCCGGTGGTGGCTAACCGTTTTGGCGCATCCACGGGCATCCCTGCCTGCGCCCCTGTGCATACGCAGCAGAGACCCAGAGGCCAGTTGGCCAGTGGGAGGCGCGCATGAGCGGCAGAGCTGAGCGTGGGCGAGGGCTCTGCGTGACCAGTCCAGACCAGTGGCTGTCCGGTCTCGTCTTAAAAGCCTCCAGTGACGGAGCAGCCACACCTTCCGAAGGCAATCTCTTCCACTCATTAGGTAACAGCATTACAGAGTTGGAGGGGACCTTGGAGGTCTTCTAGTCTAACCCCCTGCTCAAATAGGAGACCCTATAGCCAGGGGTGGGATTCAACCGGTGTTACTGCCGGTTCGTACTTAACATTTTGCTGCGCGCGCGCGTGTAATATAACGAAAGCTGTGCCTCCGGGACAGCTGATAAGCGCTGTGCACGGGTGCACAGAGCTTGTAAAAAGCCTTTTTTTCTACAGATTTTTCAGCCTCAGCTGTGCCACGCAGAGACCATCCAAACGGTCCCTGCTGTCCAGCCTGGGGAGTTTCCTGCCGCCTGCATTTCTGGCTTTGCGGGTTGTGTGAGCACACTTGGGTGGGTGGGGGGAATTCTGCCCTGCTGCAAATATGCCTGGGGGTCTTGAGGGGGAGGGAGGGGGAGGCTGGGCCTCAGATTTCAGGAGCTCAGATTGGGGGGCTGAAAAAGGAAGGAGGGACCGGTGAGTGTGGAGTCTCGTTTGGTTCATCTTTTGGGGCATTCTTTTGATCATCAAGGAGGGGAAACGAGTCTTGACCAACAGGCCAAAGGAATACCCCCCCATCGGCTAGAACCAGAGGTCATCGCTGGCTGAGGAATTCTGGGGGTTGAAGCCCACAAGTCTTAAAGTGGCCAAGTTTGGGGGTCCCTGTGCTAGGCCAAGAATTGGGGGGAGTGGAAATTGGGGGCAGAACTGGACCTCTGCCAGTGGCATCTGTCCAGTTTGCGGTTCTGTTTTATTTTATTTATTTTATTTGTATTAGATAACGGGTATAAGTATAAACATGATTACAAATCCGTGAAATGGATACGACTAACCGTGGACATTAGGACAAGGACGATGGGCATGGTGGTGCGCTTGTGCACGCCCCTTGCAGGCCTCTTCAGAAGGGGGCGAGGTCTACGATAGACAGTCTGAGGTTAAACTGTTTGGGGAAGAAACCACAGAGTCAGGTAGAGCAGGGGGTCTCCAACCTTGGCCCCTTTAAGACTTGTGGCCTCCAATTCCCAGAATTCCTCAGTTCCCAGAATCCCTCAGCCAGCTAAGCTGAGGGATTCTGGGAATTGGAGGCCACAAGTCTTAAAGTGGCCCAGGGGTTGGAGACCCCTGAGGTGGAACGTTCCAGGTATTGGCTGCTCTGTGGCTGAGGCCGTATTTCCTGCAATGGAGTTTGGAGCACTTTGCCTTTCTGGGTCTGAGTGTCAATGCCAGTCTTGGGGGGGTGGGGGGAGCACCTCCCCCACTTGTCGCTTGAAACCAGCCAGGCCCAAATGGGACACCTGCCCCGAGGCGGGAGGGGCGGCTCTGTTTCCGTTCCTGCCACCCGTTTCTCCCGGTGCCAAGGTTTGCCCAGCGGGAGCAGCTGTGGGAGTTTGGTGAAGTGTCACCAGCGAAGGATGTTTTGGTCAGCCAGCCCCTCGTCCCTTGGGCAGCCTGACCCTCCCGGATCTTTGGGGTGGATCTCTTTGCAGGGAGGGAGGGAGGGAAGGGAAGGGAAGGAAGGAAAGGGAAGGAAAGGGAGGGAGGAAGGAAGGAAGGAAGGAAGGAAGGAAGGAAGGAAGGAAAAAGGGGAAGGAAAAAGGGAAGGAGAAAGGAAGGAAAAAAGGGAAGGAAGAAAAGGAGAAAGGAAGGGAATGAGGAAGAAAGGAAAAAGAAAGAAAGAAAAAGAAAAGAAAAGAAAAGGAAGGAAGGAAATGGGATGGGAATGAGGAGGGAAGGAAGGAAGGAAGGAAGGAAGGAAGGAAGGAAGGAAGGGAATGGGATGGGAATAAGGAAGGAAAGAAAGGAAAGAAAGAGAGAGAAGGGAAGGAAGGGAATGAGGGAGGAAGGAAAAAGAAGAGAAGAGAAGGAAAGAAGGGAATGGGATAGGAATGACGAAGGAAGGAAGGAAAAAGAAGAGGAGGGAGGGAGGAGATGAATAGCAGAATAACAGGGTTGGAAAGGACCTTGGAGGTCTTCTAGTCCAACCCCCTGCTCTCTTCTATTCAATTATGGAGAACAGGTTGACCTCCTCTCTGTGGCAGCCAAAGGGGAAGAAAGGAAGGGAGGGAGGGAAGGAAGGAAGGAAGGAAGGAAGGAAGGTGGGAGGGAAGAAAGGAAGTAGGAAGGGAAGGAAGGAAGGAGGGAGGGAGGGAAGAAAGGAAGGAGGGGAGGGAGGAAGGAAGGAAGGAGGGAGGGAGGGAAGAAAGGAAGGAGGAAGGAAGGAAGGAAGGAAGGAGAGAGGGAGGGAGGGAGGGAAGAAAGGAAGAGGAAGGAAGGAAGGAAGGAAGGAAGGAAGGAAGGAAGGAAGGTGGGAGGGAAGAAAGGAAGTAGGAAGGGAAGGAAGGAAGGAGGGAGGGAGGGAAGAAAGGAAGGAGGAAGGAAGGAAGGAAGGAAGGAAGGAAGGAAGGAAGGAAGGAAGGAAGGAGAGAGGGAGGGAGGGAGGGAAGAAAGGAAGGAGGAAGGGAAGGAAGGAAGGAAGGAAGGAAGGAAGGAAGGAAGGAAGGTAGGTGGGAGGGAAGAAAGGAAGTAGGAAGGGAAGGAAGGAAGGAGGGAGGGAGGGAAGAAAGGAAGGAGGGAGGGAGGGAAGAAAGGAAGTAGGAAGGGAAGGAAGGAGGGAGGGAGGAAGGGAAGGAAGGAAGGAAGGAGGGAGGGAGGGAAGAAAGGAAGGAGGAAGGAAGGAAGGAAGGAGGGAGGAAGGAAGGAAGGAAGGAGGGAGGGAGGGAAGAAAGGAAGGAGGAAGGAAGGAAGGAAGGAAGGAGAGAGGGAGGGAGGGAGGGAAGAAAGGAAGGAGGAAGGAAGGAAGGAAGGAAGGAAGGAAGGTGGGAGGGAAGAAAGGAAGTAGGAAGGGAAGGAAGGAAGGAGGGAGGGAGGGAAGAAAGGAAGGAAGGAAGGAAGGAAGGAGAGAGGGTGGGAGGGAGGGAAGAAAGGAAGGAGGAAGGGAAGGAAGGAAGGAAGGAAGGAAGGAAGGAAGGAAGGGTCACCTGGTTTGGATCAGAGACCCCGACAGCATTCCCACTTGAGCCATCCGCCCCCTGATGTTGTTCTCCCCCCCCCGCTTTTTGGCCCCTCAGATGCTGAGCCGGACCGGCTGGGTGAGCCGAGGGCTGGTCCTTTTGGCCATGGTGCTCGCAACGGCCTCTGTCCCCACATCCGGAGAATGGGGAGAAGAAGGTGAGCCCCACATTCTACCAGGGCGGGGGGGGCGGGGGCACCACCCACCACCCTTCCGAAGGGGGAGGGAAGGTCCCTCAAGCAGTGGAGCCCCCAATCTCACGCCCTGGGCCTTTCCTTCCAGGGGTGACCTATGCCGAGCTGGGGAGAGACGTGGCCCTGACCTGCCCCGGAGGAGACCCAAAGTAGGTACCAGAGCAGACCCCGTCCTGGTCCCATCCTTGGTCCCGCCTTGTGCAGGGTCTGTCTAGCAGAGACCCCCAAGGGACCTGGCTGCCCACCCCAGTTCCCAAGGCAGCCTCTGGGCTGAGTCTGCCGTTAAGACCTGGAATGGAACGGAATGAGCTGGAAGGGAACCTTGGAGGACGTCTAGTCCAGCCCCCTGCTCAAGCAGGAGAACCTATATTATTTCAGGCAAATGGTTACCCAGCCTCTTCTTCAAAACCTCCAGTGGTGGAGCAACTTCTGGAGTCCAGCTGTTCCACGGGTTAATTGTCCTCACGGTCAAGAAATTTTCTCCTCAATTCCAGGTTGCTTCTCTCCTCGGTTAAGTCTCCATCCGTTGCTTCTTGTCCTGCCTTCGGGGGCTCTTTGGAGAAGAAGAGCTGGACTGCCTCTCCTTTGGGGCAGCCCCTCAACTACTGGAATCCTGCTGTCATTTCCCCGCTATTCTTCTTCCTTCCTTTAGACTAGCCAGACCCAAATCCTGCAGCCGTTCTTCATCCATTTTACTCTCCAGACCTTTGATGGAATGACACACACACACACACACACACACACACACACACACACACCATTACTCACCGTGGGACAGTTCAACAATTCAGTGTAATTCTTTAAAATAATTAGAAGTTTGTTTTGCGTTCCATCTCGTTCCCTCCTTTGACATCCTTTCCCGAGTGATTCTTTCCACCATTTCTTCCATATTGATGTGACCCTTTTCCCGTGGCACGTTGGCCGCAGCAAGTTGGCCGCAGCACATTGGCCGCAGCGGTTGGGTGGGGGCGAGCTGGTCAGGGCGAGTTGTCGTAGACCCCACCTGCCGACACCCCTCCGCTTCCTAAGAAGCCAGAAGTTCTGGAGAAGTTCTCTCTGACCTTGGTGGTTTGCTGGCAGATGTTTCATTACCAAACTGGGGGACGCCGTCAGTGCCAGGGAGGGGGGTGTTCCCTCCCTTGTTACAGGCGGCAGCAGCTGGTCCTGCCGGCTTTGGTGGCGTTGTGGTTTCTTCCTTGTCTAGTCCTTGATTATTGTTTTCTGCCTGGTCATTGGTCTGGTGCCAATGCCTGCTTCTCTGTCTGCCGGAAGGGACCAGCGCTGGCGTTTGGCTTTCCTTCCTAGATATATATATATATTAATTGTCTCTTTTGAAGGCGTGTCAGTGTGGACCTCTTGACAAACTCGTTTGGATTCAGGTACCTCTTGGCTTCTGGAGTTTAAGAGGGAGGTTTTTTTTTTTAACTTTTTAAACTGGTCTTAGCAATGCAGCCTTGATGTGGGTTGTCAGCGTTTTTGTGGCTTCTGGGCAAGAGTTTCTTCCAGGGGCCCCTTGAGGTTATCATCTCTTGTTTAGTCTGAGGTGAGCGTCCATGAGCTGCACCGTCGCTCGGCTCCTTCGCTGAGCTCTTTTCCCGTCCAACCGGGAAGCTTACCGGAGGTTTGGGTTTGACCCAGACGGAGATGCTGTCCCAGGTGTCCCTGCAGAAGGAGTACTGGCTCCCTCTGCGCAGGTTTGCCTAAGTGCCCATTTCCCTCATTTCACAGCTTTCTGGCACGTTTGATGCTCTCTGAGGTTGGAGGTTTATGGTAACCGAGTCTTTACCCAACTAGGTAACGTTATCAGTGCTAGAAGGGAGGGGGGTTTGCAGGGACGAGGAGGAGGAGAGGAGGAAGAAGAGGAGGAGAAAGAAAAGAAGGAAGAGGAGGGGGAAGAGGAGGAGGAGGAGGAAGAGGAAGAGGAAGAAAAGGAAGAGGAGGAGAAGGAAGAGAGAGAGGGATTGTGGAGGCCTTGTTGCTCTCTGAGTTTGTTCGTTTTCTTGCAGTTCGTTATGTGACTGGGGAACATCATCCGCTATGAGGGAATATGGGGCTTGGTCCCTATTTGGTAGGATTACCGTATTTCCCCATGTATAAGCACCCCCTTTGTATAAGCCACCCCCCCAATTTTTGGACTGTGAAGTTTTGAAAAAAATATTTTATTAGAGAAACAAGTTATGAAGAAAGAAAATTTACAAAGAAACAAAATTCGACGTCTAGATCTACAACTTCGGTCATGACGCGAAGCGGTAGCGGCGACGCTAGCAATCTACGCATCGGAACGAGAGTAGGAACGAAGCATTCAGGCCGATGCCTAGCGTATGCATTTCTATCGCGTACTCGCACTCGTAATCGTATCATCACGTACAATTTTTACAAAAAAGTATAGCATACTGCTGGAAAACCAGTTTATTCCTACTTTATTATTTTATGCATTTTTCACGTATAAAAAGTGTACCTGCTTTGTATATGCCACCCCCTACTTTTGGGCTTGAAAATTTTGGAAAAAAGGGGTGGCTTATACATGGGGAAATACGGTATAAGTTTCCTAGGCTCCCTCCAAAATGCTCTAGGATTCCCAGAAGCTCGGTATTCAGACCGATCAGCCATCATCTGACACATAAAGATAAACTACATTTACACATCATTCAAAAGAGACAATAAAAAGCTAAGAAGAAAACAGAAAAGCCAGACCACATCAGTCAACACCCAAGACAAGCAAGGATTAAGTCCAGACAAACAAGTCCAAAACAATGCCCAACATCAAAGAAAGTGTCGGGGAACAAAAACCCGCACACTCGCTCGTGCTGATGATGTGACCCCGTGGGGTCGTGAAAGGTCTGCAAGAAAACAGCCAGGCTCAAAGAGCACCCGAATCCAACCCTGAGCTACCAATATTCTCTTCGGTGTGGAAGGACCCCTTTCCATCCTCTGCCCCAGGCCCACAAGTTTTGAGCTCTTGCTGTTGTCCAAAAGTGTTGTTTCAAAAAAAGATGTCTGTCTTTTTTAAAGTATCCCTCAAAATTTTTAGTTTTATGCAAACCATTCGGGTGGGAAATAAACTTTAGATTGAGTTTCAGACATTTTAAGGCAGGGGTCCCCACAAACTTGGCAACTTTAAGACTTGTGGCCTTCAACTTTGCTGGCTGGAGAATTCTGGGAGTTGAAGGCCACAAGTCTTAAAGTTGCCAAGTTTGGAGACCTCTGTTTTAAGGTCATATATTTCAAATATAGAGGAATATTCCCCCATCTGTAGCAGCCTGGGTCATGCCCGATCTAGCAGGCCCTTCCATGCCTGTGGTGGGAAACCGGCTTTCCGCATAGGAAACCACAAAGGGAAACAGCCAGTCACTTTGCCCGTCTTCGCCCTGTTTTGTGGGCATTGACGCCGAAAGGACTTGTTTCTCCTGAACCTAACGGTCCTTTACTCCCACCTCTCCCACCCCCCAAAAGAAGTCTCCTTCTTAGCCCTCTGCCTTGCCAACTGGCACTTGCAAAGTGACAAACCCTTGGTTTAGAATCAGAATTCAACTGGGAGGGACCCTGGAGGCCTTCTAGTCTGACCCCCCGCCTAGGCAGGAAACCCTACGCCGTTTAGAATGGCTTTATTGTCACTCTGAACGTGCCCTCATCGGCCTGGATTAAAATGAAATTCCATTGCATAAATGTCCCAAAGGTGTTTTTTTTGTTTTTCCTGAAGGCATCTGGACTTTCCTAGAATGGAATAATAGAGTTGGAAGGGATATTGGAGGTCTTCTAGTCTGACCCCCTGCCTAGGCAGGAAACCCTACGCCGTTTAGAATGGCTTTATTGTCACTCTGAATGTGCCCTCATCGGCCTGGATTAAAATGAAATTCCATTGTATAAATGTCCCAAAGGTGTTTTTTTGTTGTTGTTTTTTCCTGGAGGAATCTGGACTTTCTTAGAATGGAATAATGGAAGGGACATTGGAGGTCTTCTAGTCCAGCCCCCCTCCGCCTAGGCAGGAAACCCTACACCGTTTAGAATGGCTTTATTGTCACTTTGAACGTGCCCTCATTGGCCTGGATTAAAATGAAATTCCATTGCATAAATGTCCCAAAGGTGCTTTTTTTGTTGTTTTTTCCTGGAGGAATCTGGACTTTCTTAGAATGGAATAATAGAGTTGGAAGGGATATCGGAGGTCTTCTAGTCTGATCCCCCGCCTAGGCAGGAAACCCTACACCACTTCAGACAAAGGGTTATCCAATTTCCTTCTTAAAAACTTCCAGTGTTGGGGCATTCACAACTTCTGGAGGAGGCAAGTTGTTCCACTGATTAATTAATTGTTCTGTCAGGAAATTTCTCCTTTGTTAGTTCTGAGGTTGCTTCTCTCCTTGATGAGTTTCCATCCGTTGCTTCTTGTCCTGCCTTTTGGTTCTTTGGAGAAGAGCTTGACTGCCTCTTCTTCGGGGCAGCCCCTCCGATATTGGAAGGCTGCCCTTACGTCTCCTCCCCCAGTCCTTCTTTCCATTAAACGAGACGTACCCGATTCCACCCACTGCTCTTCGTATGTTTTAGCCTTTCAGGCTCCCTAATCCTCTTTGTCTGCACTCATTTCCAGAGTCTCAACCTCTTTTTTGCCTCGTAGTCCAACCCCCTGCTTGAGGGGGAGATCCTATGTCATTCCAGACAAGTGGTTATCCAACCTCTTCTTCAAAACCTCCAGGGATGCAGCACCCAAAATGTCTGCAGGGAAGCCATTCCACGAGTCAATTGTCCTCACGGTCAAGAAATTGTCTCCTCAATTCTACATTGCTTCTCTCCTCGATGAAGTTTCCATCTGTTGCTTCTCTGCCTTCAGGTGCTTTGGAGAATAGGTGGACTGTGGACCCCGTTTTCTTTGGGGCAGCCCCTCAAATATTAGTCCGCTATCATGTCTCCCCTGGTCCTTCTTTTCATTAGAATAGACATATTCAATTCCTTGTGGCCATTCGTCGTATGTTTTATCCTCCAGCCCCCTCATCCTCCTGGTTGCTCTTCTCTGCCCTCTTTCCAGAGTCTCAGCCTCTTTTTTTTATATCATGGCCACCAAAACTGGATGCAGGATTCCAAGTGTGGCCTTCCCAAGTTCTCTTTCCTTAATTTCTTGAGTTCTGCAAAGTTTGCTCTTGAAGGCAGCCGCGGGGAAGGGCCTCAGCAGCGATGAATGGGGGAGGAGGAAGGGCAGAATTGGTAGCAGTTGGTGGGCCTCCTGTTCACAGGGGGCCAGTCAGTTGTGGCCACTGAGCAGCTGAGATTTAGACTGAATCTACACTACGTACACATGACCAATCAATCCGTCCGTCAAGGCAAAACTGACGCGTAGACCCAACTAGGTTACATGAGGTTAGGCGTTTTTTGAGAATGTGGGATGGGCGCCTGGTTTGCTCTCTGGAAGACCCCTCCCCAGGGGTGGGATTCGACCGGTTCTGACCAGTTCTATAGAAGAGGTTGTCACGATTCTGCGCATATGGGAGAACTGGCAAATTGTGCCCCTGGCTGGCCCCTCCCCTCCCTGCCCAGTCACTCCTTAAGGAGTTTCTTTCCCCCGTCCCAATGATCAGCTGTTCTGACGATCAGCTGTTCTGGGATCCCCCTCCCTGTCTCACTGCTTGGCCCAGGGGTGGGTGTTCAGAGATTTGCAGTGTTCATTCAGCGCCAGAAAAATGAACACAGGTGACTGAGGCTTCATTTAACACCTTTATAAACAGAATAAGTAGATTTTACAAACCAGCGGTAGATTTCTCCGCCGTGGAGGCAACTCAGACGGAAACATAAAAAATAAACACAGATGGCTGATGCTTCATTTAACACCTTTATAAACATAATAAGTAGATTTTACAAACCAGTTGTAGATTTCTCCAACGTGGAGACAACTCAGATAGAAACATCTTGCAAGTAACTTCAGCAGGCAAGCAAGCAAGCTAGTTTCATTTCCAATAAATAGACTCAGAGCTTCAACAGAGCTTCAGAGCTGCAGAGCTTAATATAGAGCCACCCCTATAGGCTACTTCTAGTTTCAGTTTCCAAACAGTCCTCATTGGCTGATTTAGTTGTGATGCCTATTCATTGGCTGACCTTGTGACCAAGCTCTGTTCCAGTTCATGAATGTACTCTGACATTACGCCCCTTCCTGATCCATTTTTTTTCCTTTCTGGGAGTAAAAACGCCACCCCTGGGGGGCTTCCCCGAGGCCCAGAAGGTCCCCAAATGGAGCGTGGGGGGGGTGCTGCAAAAAAATAATAATAATGCCACGCCCACCCAGGCACATGGCCACGCCCACCTAGCCACACCCACTCCCCCTGCCACTCCCCCTCCTGCCAGTGGCGGTCTTCCTCTGCCCCGCTCTGACAGCAGCCATTTTGTGTCCTCAGCTCCACGACCCGATGGCAGCGGCATGGAGGCTCCGGGCTGCCCTCGGACTCCAGGGTCCAGCAGGGCCAGCTGCTCTTGAGCCACGTGGACCCCTCCTCCGAAGGCACCTACAGCTGCCAGAACGGCGCTGGGCTTCCCCTGGGCTCCGTGGTGCTCCGGGTTGGCCGTAAGTCTGAGTCTCGCGTGGGAGGGAATGATATTTGCCTGGGGTGGGACCCCACTCCGCGCTTCTCCAGGGTTAAGGAAGCCTCTGCGTGGGGAACTCGAGGGGGGAGAGGTAGATACTCCTTGGCTTACAGCACTTCCTATATAGGGACCGTTTTTCACCCTTACGACCATGTGGCAGCATCCCCACGGACCAAAATCCAGAGGCTTAGCAATGGGCTCGTATTTATGACGGATGCATGGTCCTGGCATCCTGTAGTCCCCCTTTTGCGACCTTCGGACAAGCAGGGATGTTCAGTTTTGCACTGTAAATTCAGGGCCAGAAAAGTGAACGCAGGTGGCCGAGGCTTCGTTTAACTTCTTTATAAACACGTACAGTAAATTTTACAATACCAGTCGTAGATTTCTCCAACATGGAGCAAACTCAAACAAAAGCAGACATGTTACAGGTTCAGCAAGCAAGTCAGTTTCATCCTCCACAGACAGGCTCAGAGCTCACCCTCGCTGTGGAGCTGCGGAGCCAAATATATAGAGCCACACCTAGGCTACTTCCAGTTTCAGTTTCCAAACAGCCCTCATTCATTGGCTGACTTAGTTGCTATGCCTATTCATTGGCTGATCTTGTTACTGTGCTTTATTCCAGTCCGTGAATATACTTTGACAAAGGGCAATAGGGAAGGCAGGCTCACTTAACAACTAAACAATTGCAGTGATTCACTTAACAGCGGTGGCAAGAAAGGTAGAAAATGGGAGGGGGAGGGGCTCGCTTAATAACTGCCTCGCTTAACAACAGAAATTTGGAGCTCAAAATTAGGGTCCTAATTGGGGTGAGCCCCCTGCAGAACAAGAGAGGCCCTGACCTGGGGATCCTCCCCCTCCAATTGTTGCCCCTCCTTGCCCTCAGGACTCCCCGGGCCGCCCTCCGTCTCCTGCCGGGCTTCCAACTACGAGAACTTCACCTGCTTCTGGACTCCCAGCGTTGAGACTCACCTGCCCACCCGATACATCACCAGCTACCTGTAAGTCCAGGGAGATGCCCCCCCCCCCCTCACGCAGGTGACGGTTGAACCAAAGCGGCTTTTTCCTCAAGGCAACTGGACTTAATGGACAGAGTCGGAAGGGACCTTGGAGGTCATCTAGTCCAACCCCCTGCCCAAGCAGGAGACCGTTCTTCCATTCCAGACAAGTGGCTGTCCCGTCTCTTCTTGAAAACCTTCCAGGGATGGAGACACCCACAACTTCTGGTGGCAAGGAGTTCCACTGGGGAATTGTTCTAACTGTCAGGAAATTTCTCCTTCACCCCAGGTTGCTTCTCTCTTTCGTTAGTGGTTGTAAGTTGACCATCCGGTAGACTTAAGACCACTAGAAAGTCCAGAAAATTGTAAGTTGCCTTTTGGAAAAAGTCCCTTCAGGAAACCTACCTGTATATCCGGGAGTGGGTGCTGGGTTGTGTGGGAGTCAGAGGAGCTGACGAGGTTGGGAAGGGGGGGGGTGTCTACGGAGGAGAGGGGAAGACCTAGATCTATGGGGCCAGGAGCATGTTGGAGGGGGAGCTGGGGGGACAGAGGAGGAGGAGGGGTGGGGGAGAAGGAAGAAGAAGAAGAAGAAGAAGAAGAAGAAGAAGAAGAAGAAGAAGAAGAAGAAGAAGAAGAAGAAGAAGAAGAAGAAGAAGAAGAAGAAGAAGAAGAAGAAGAAGAAGAAGAAGAAGAAGAAGAAGAAGAAGAAGAAGAAGAAGAAGAAGAAGAGTTTTTGTCTCCTCCACCTCTTCCTTTACGGTCCTTCCGCTCTCCAGCTGAGGACCTTATAACAGAATAACAGAGAGTTGGAAGGGACCTTGTAGGTCATCTAGTCCACCACCACCCCCGCCCAAGCAGGAGATCCTACACCATTTCTGACAGATGACAGTCTTGTGTGGAGTGGAGCCATGATAAGCAAGGCTGGGGGCTAGGGTGGACACTTGAGGGGCGTGTGTGTGTGTGTGTGTGTGTGTGTTTACTCTTGAGAACATGCAGTTCCTCTGGGAAACATAATTGAATTAACTCTGTGTTTGCACACCTTATCCTTCGATATGGGGATTGGGTCTGTATAACTTTTTCCGGGGAGGGCGGGGTGTTGCTAATTTGAGTCGATGAACTGATTCTCAGACCGTTGCAGATTCTGTCAAACGGTTTTTAGGGAGGACGGAGCAGCGGTGAGATCCTACCTGTTTCCCCGGCCGGTTTGCTGATTGTGCGTTGCGCACCTAACGCAGCCGCGCCGCTTTCTCCACCCCAGCGGAGGCTCTTTGGGGCCAATCGGCTGAGTCTAGAAAGAAGAGAAAAGCAGAGGGGCCAATGGGAGGAGCGCCGACCCGGCGCTTTTCTCTTCTTTCTCCTCTCGGCTGATCGCTGGAGGCCTTTTTTTTACTACCGGTTGGGGTGAACCAGTCTGAACCGGGAGCATTTCACACACACCCCTGGGATGGAAGCAGTATAAAGAATCCGATATATTGGGATACAAAACTTCTCCCGGCGCTTATTGCCAGGCCAGGTATAATGCCACCGGTTTGGGGAAACGTCTTTCCCGGGTGGTTGACTCGCGGCTGGGGAGGATGGGAGTTCGCGTCATCATTTCTCCTCGGCCAAGAGCTTAGGGGAGGACGCCCACTTTCTCTTGCACCTGTGCCCGCAGGTCCCCGGTGAAGAGTGTGGGCCCGTGTGTCCAGGATCCCGGCCGCCCCCTCACCTGCACCGTCAGCAAGTCCGAGTACTGGAGCTTGTACCGTGTGAACGTGACGGAGGTGAACCCGCTGGGCTCCAGCTTCACCCTGCTGAACATCATTGCCCAAAGAATCAGTAAGGCTCACCCTTCATCTTCGTTTAGCGACCAGGTTGTTAAGTGAAGCTGTTGCTAAGTGAAACAACGCGAAATAATGAAAAGGAAATGTAATAACTATGAGTAGCAACATTATATTTGTACTAAATGTACAGTACCCAGGTATATGAGACTGTTCACGCATCGATATGTATAAGCAATATAACATAAAAAACTTGATATAAAAATAAATCTATATAAATATAAAAGCAAAATACCCATCATGCATCATCACAAAATCTCCAGGACCGTAAAGCCTACAAACTTGAAATTTCGCACGTATCTTCCTCTTGGTTCTAGGGGCTCACTGAGAAAGGATTTCTCAAAATGACGACCGTCAGAGCATTAGTATTTCCTATATTATTATTATTATTATTATTATTATTATTATTATTATTATTATTATTAACACGCTCTGATGCTAAGGAGTTCTACTCCCCCTCCCCACCTGGAAAGAAATCTCTTCCAAATGCAAAATAGAAGCAGAGGAGTGGAGTTTCACTTTCAGTTTCAGAGCACCAAGCAGCTTTAGTGCAGAACAGTTGAGCTAAGCTCCGCCCAGGCTCCTGGCTGTCTCCTTCTTGCTCACACAGCAAATACTCTTTCAGTTTCCAAGCAGCCCTCCACTCTCTCACACACTGACAGGACGCTAGCCAGACGAATACCGATGGATGCTGAGAGGCAGAAATTTTACCCTCTCATTTTCTTCCCCCAAAACTAAGCCCGACCACACAGTTTCCTAGTGAACCACGGGGATCATCTAGTGCATAAATATGAGCCCATTGCTACGTATCTGAATGTAGATCCCGTGAGCACAGGAAGGCTGCAACGTTCGTACGTTTGAAAAACAGTTGTAAATCACTTTTTCCAGGACCATTGTCACTTTGAACGGTCACTAAATGAACTATTGTAAGTTGGGGATTATCTGTATGTATGTAAGAGGAGTAAAACAGTATAAAAATACAGAATTATCAGCTACAGGTCGAGCTAAAACTAGGAAGGGTGGGGTGAGATGTGTTATTAAACTCAACCGCCCACCCCCACGTGAAGCGCCCTCCCTTGGAGCACCACGCCAGCTGGCAGAGTCTTGCAGGCGGTCAGGGGGGTTGGGGCTGACCTCACATTGGGGGGGGGAATGGGGACCCCCCCCAGCCAGAATACCCTTCCTCCTCTGCCAGATGTGGGGTGGGCCAGTGCCCCGAGAGCGAGGTGCATTTCAAGTATGTTTACCACCAGTTCGTTGGCTGTGGCTTGGTAGGTGCGCGCTTTGCGTGCACAACGCGCACTTTGCGCGGGCCCAGAGGCTCTGCGACTCGCCTCCTGCAATCCTGCCCTCTCCCGGTCACTTCCGCAGCAATCTGACAGGGACAATCTATTGTGCCATGCGAAGCAGACGCACTTCGTAAAGCGAAATATGAAAGCTAGTACAGGACCGGGAGAATGACCCCTCCCCGCCCAGTTCCCAGATAAACGGGGCTTGGGGCCGGATAATGGGGAAAGGCGTGGGAGGGGGCCTTGTTTGCTTCCCCCTTGGGGGGGGGTCTCAGCTGCCCCCTCCTCTCTGCCTCCCATCCAGCCAAGCCAGATCCACCAGAGCATGTCCGAGTGGAGCCGGTGCCCCAAGCGCCCCGGCGGCTGCGCGTCAGCTGGGAGTACCCCTCCTCTTGGCGCAAGGAGCTCTCCTTCCAGCTCCACTTCCGGCTGCGCTACCGGCCCGTCCTGCACGACTCCTGGTCAACGGTGAGTGGAGGGGGGTGCAGGGGTGGGGAGGGGGGGACTCCCTGCTTGCACATGGACCCATTTGGGGGAGGGGGGGCAGGTGGAGGGGCCGGTTGGTTCTGCCCGGACTCCCCCCTCCCATGTGAGCGGAGTCCAGAGGGTCAAGGGTCAACGGGGGGGGCGGCACTGATGGGGGCCGCCTCTTGGCTCTGCAGATAGAGACCAGCAACATGTCAGAGGAGATCACGGATGCCATCATGGGCCTAGAGCACACGGTGCAGGTGAGCGCCAAGGACTACCTGGATGCTGGCAGCTGGAGCGAGTGGAGCCCGGAAGTGCGAGCCTGGCCGGCTGCAGGTAAGAGCAGGGGAAAGGGCACCACCCGGAGAGAACGGGGGAGGGAGGGCGGGGCTAGTGGAACAGGGCTGGGGCGGGGGGCTTAAATCTTGGGCGGATGTTGAAACAGCAGAGACCCACAGGGGGTCCTTGACTTACGGTGACAATTCAGCCAAAAACTTCCTTTGCTAAGCGAGACAGTTGTTAAGTAAATTGTGGTCCGTTTTACGACCTTTCTGGCCCTGGTTCTTAAGTGAATCACTGCAGCTGTCAGGTTAGTCACATGGTTACTAAGTGAACCTGGCTTCCTCGTTCACTGTGCTTGTCAGAAGGTCACTAAAGGGGCATCATGCGAGCCTGCGATGCTGCGACCATCGTAAATGTGAGTCAGTAGCCAAGGGTCTGAATTTTAATCCCGTGAGGGGCTGGGGGCCGGGCTCCAGATCTGTGGGGCCACAGACCTAGGGATTCTGGGCCTGGGGTGATCCTTCCTCTGTGGGTGTTGGTTGGCCTTCTCAGTCTCTACACCAGGGCTGGACAACTGTGCCACTTTAGGACCTGAGGACTTCAACTCCCAGAATTCCTGAGCCAGCTGCGCTTCTAAAGTTACCATCAGGCATCCTGGGAGTTGAAGTCCACAAGTCCTCAAGTTACCACGGTTTCCAATTCTTGCTTTCCATGTAGCAGGTGGGTCAGGCAGTGGGGCGGACTGTGTCCCCCACCCCCATTGCATTTTCCCAAGCTGTCCAATTTGGGGTCTCTCCCTCCTGCAGGACAGGTCACTGAGCCCAGCCAGGCTTCTCCGGACACCATTGAACTGGACCCGCCAGCCGAAGAGCCCTCTCCGGTCCCCGACAATGAGCCAGTCGGTACGTGGGGGGCCCCCCGAAACCAAGGTCGGCATGGAGAGCCAGGCCAGGGTGCTGATGCTAGTAGTTCAGTCCCAGTGCCAGGGTTCCCAGGATTGCCCTAATTAAATCATGAGCCTCGAGACAAACTTCAATCCAAATGATTTATTAGGAGCAACATGTCTGGCACTAACCCTAGGAAGCCAACTCTGAGGCACGTAATTTACTATCACCTATGATCCTATTTCCTCCCTGGGGGTGTCATCAATCACATTCTCCAACGAAGGATTTCCATGGGCAGAAGATCCAGTAGCCTAGGCTACAGTCTCCACAGGATAAGTGTGGAATGTTCTTCTGGTCTTCATCTGCCTCACTGCTCCCTCTGGTCTCCCGCCGCTCCTTCTTACGGCAACTCAGAAACAGGCCCGGGATTGATGTACGAGTTGACACCCAGGATATTTTCTTCGAAGGATTAAGATCTGGTTGCGGGGGTGGGGGGGCTGCAGCCCCCTCTTGCTGGCCTGGTCTGGATTGGGGCCCCCACCCCACCACCTCTGCCCTCGACTAGTAAGGGACAGGGCAACCGCCGGCAGGTTCCCGCAGGGTGATGGACCTCTTGTCTTCTCCAGCAGGGCAGGGGGACTCCGTGGAGAAGGTCGCAACGCTGGTGTCGCTTGGGGTCTTCGCCTTCTTTGCCCTGGTGGCCCTGCTCCTCTTTGCCTTCCTGGTGTGGTAGGTGCGGGGTCCTGGAGGTGGGAGGGTCTGGGTTGGAGAGTCTGGGGCTTGGTCTGGTGGGACAAGCCAGCTAGGAGGACCTGGGGGGCGGGGGGGGGGAAGGTCACCAAACTGCTCAGAAAGTTAACAGCCGCTTCTCCCGGACTGGTGCAAGCCGGCTGAATCCCACCGCTGAGGAGGACCTCTCTGGACCTCGTTGGTCATCCGGGTGCTTTTCCCCCAAAGGCAAGTCGAGCTTCTTGGTTTTTTTCCCCTTGAAAACCTTTCGCTTCTCATCCGAGAAGCTTCTCCAGTTTTATTGCTGTTGAAATCAGTTCTGAAGAAGCTTCTTGGATGAGAAGCAAAACGTTTTCAAGGGAAATGCCAAGAAAGTCCAGTTGCCTTTTGGGAAAAACACCTTGGAGACTAGTATGATTTGATGGCTTATTGTACCCTGTGACTATCATTAAGTGTTGCACCTGGTGATTCTTGACTCTTGACGAAGGTCTCTTTTCTTTTTATGTGCACTGAGAGCATTTGCACCAAGACAAATTTCCTTGTGTGTCCAACCACACCTGGACAATAAAGTATTCTATTCTTTCTTTCCTTCTTTCTTTCTAGTTCTATCTATCTATCTATCTATCTATCTATCTATCTATCTATCTATCTATCTATCTATCTATCTATCTATCTATCTAATTTAATTGCTGATTGTACTCTATGACTATTATTAAATGTTGAACCTGGTGATTTCTTGATGAAAGTATCTTTTCTTTTTATGTACACTGAGAGCATTTGCACCAAGACAAATTCCTTGTGTGTCCAATCACACTTGGCCAATAAAGAATTCTATTCTATTTCTATTCTAATTTCTATTCTATTCTATTCTTATTCTATTCTATATTCTATTCTATTCTATTTTCTATCCTGTTCCATCCATCCCATTCTATTTACATTCTATTCCTATATCCTTCTATTCTAATTCTATTGTACCCTATGACTAACATTAAGTGTTGCACCTGATGATTCTTGACTCTTGACGAATGTACCTTTTCTTTTATGTACACTGAGAGCATTTGCACCAAGACAAATTCCTTGTGTGTCCAATCACACTTGGCCAATAAAGAATTCTATTCTATTTCTATTCTATTCTATTCTATTCTATTCTATTCTATTCTATTCCATTCCATTTCCATTCCATTCTTATTGTGCCCTATGACTATTATTAAGTGTTGTACCTGATGATTCTTGACTCTTGACGAAGGTCTCTTTTCCTTTATGTAAACTGGGAGCATTTGCACCAGGACAAATTCCTTGTGTGTCCAATCACACCTGGCCAATAAAAGAATTCTATTCTATTTCTATTCTAATTTCTATTCTATTCTAATTTCTATTCTATTCTATTCTTATTCTATTCTATATTCTATTCTATTTTCTATCCCATTCCATCCATCCCATCCCATTTACATTCTATTCCTATATCCTTCTATTCTATTCTGTTATACCCCATGACTATCATTAAGTGTTGTACCTGATGATTCTTGACTCTTAACGAATGCATCTTTTCTTTTACGTACACTGAGAGCATTTGCACCAAGACAAATTCCTTGTGTGTAAAAATCGCACTTGGCCAATCAAGAATTCGGTTCAGTCCAGTTGAAGGAACTTAGATGATGAGGGGGCTGGAGGCTAAAACATTTGAAGGACGGTTGCAGGAACTGGGCATGATAACAGCCCTCCAGTATCTGAGGGGCTGCCCCAAAGAAGAAGGAGGGGTCAAGCTCTTCTCCAAAACATCTGAAGGCCGGACAAGAAGCAACAGGTGGAAACTAATCAGGGAGAGATTCAACTTGGATCTAAGGAGGAATTATCCTCAGAGTGACCACAATCAGCCAGTGGAACCTCTAGAAGTTGTGGCTGCTCCAACACTGGAAGTTTTTAAGAGGGGGTGGGATATCCATATTGGTCTGAAATGGTGCAGGGTTTCCTGCCTAAGCAGGGGGCTGGACTAGAAGACCTCCGAGGCCCCCATTCCAAGTCTGGGATTCCCTATATTCTAACTTCTCCGTCTCTTCTCTCTTTCCATGGAAAGGATCCGGGCGAAGAAGCAGAGCAAAGAGGCGGACAAACACCAGGAACTGCTCGCAGGTGCCACCCACCTGAAGGCCTTGCCAAGTGAGTACAGCCCTGGCCCCCCCACCCCCTCAGTGGAGGGTGGGACCCCCTCAAGAAGGAGGCAGCTCAGGTCCCAGGGAGGGGGACAGTTGGGGCCCTGCTGGGGACAGGATCACGGAAGAGCAAGCCATTCGGGGCAAGACCCCAGCAGTGGGATCCTACCTACGTGCAAGGATTGCGCACACGCACACCGAATGCGCCAGTGCCGCTTTCCCCGCACCAGCTGAGGCCTGCAGCACCAAACAGTTGAGAGGATGAAAGAAAAATGCGGGTGAGGTGGGAGGGCCGGTCCTCAGTTTTCCTTTCTCCTCTCAGTTGATCCTCGGGAGCTTGTTTTACTACCGGTTTGTGCAAACCGGTCTGAACTGGTAGCATTCCCCCCCGACTGCAAGACACTCTAAGGCGCAAAGAGAAAACACCTCGGCCCTGATGGTGTTCCCTAGCTGGGTCATGAAACGTTTTGCAAGGCAACAATTAAGCTCCGAGAGCAGCAAAGTTCAACCCACCCCGATTCAACCCCGAGCTACAAAGATTCCCTTCTGTTGCTATCCAATCTGTGGTATCCAATCTTTTGGGGCGGCTCTTGATCCGTTGGAAGTCGTGTTTCGGCCTTCGGGGCTTGGAAGGTTTCCACGGCTCCCGACGGTTGTGGGGAATCGTCTTTAATCCCGTTAAGTTGGAAGGTCAGTTCCGGCCAGAGGTGACCGGAGAGGCCCTGCAGCTGCCCAGCCAAGCATTCAATGGGGCCCCCGATCCCTGAAGGGCCTCCCGGGGAGCCAGGTGTGCTGTGGGCGGAAGTGGCTCCAAGGTCCGCAGGGCAAAGCAAGTGGCTGCTTGAGCTGGAGGAGGAGGGGGAATTTGGGGGGGTCCGGCTGGTGACCTGCTGCCTGTCCTGGGAAAAATGCAAACAGGGCTTCTTCTTTCTTTCTCCCTCCCTCCCTCCCTCCCTCCCTCTCTTTCTCTCTCCCTCTCTCTCTGCAGAAGGCCAGATCTTGTAGCACAGTCCTGCCTCCGCTTGGCAGATCAGCCGCCCAGCCAGGGCACCACGGACCTCACCCACTGCAGCTGCTGTTGACTCTCCAGGGCACGTGACTTGGGCACCCTGCCCCCACCCCCACCCCCTCCCAGCCACCTCAGACCTGCGCTGCTTGTCTGCTGGAACTTGGCCTCGGGGCCCGGCCACCCCCCACCCTCTGCTGCCGGGGGATGCAGAGTTTGGACTCCTCGGGGCTCCTTGCGTGAAGGGAGAACCGGCTGGGAAAGGGGTGCTGTGGGCTGAGCCGAGCTCCTGGCACCCCCGTCTCTGCCGCGAAGCTGACGCTCAGCCGGCTGGAGGAAGCCGGCTCCTCGGGACGAGAGAGACCAGCCTGGCAGGAAACCTTCGCCAGCCTTCGGCCCACGGAGAGAAGGACAGGCTGGCAGAGCAGAGGCAGAGGCAGAGACCCCCCCATAGGCCAGCTGTGGGGCTCTGTGCGCGCGTGTGTGTGTGTATGTGTGTTTGTGTGCGGATACATCTGTGCTTGGTTTGATTCAGAGAATTAAATTTCAAATGTTGGTTTTTTTTTTAATGAATCTTGGGCAGTGCAAACCCTTCTTCCGCGGAGAATATGGCTGGGGTCCTTGGCTGGAGGGACCAGTGGTGGCATTCCAAGTTTTACTACTGGACGTTCTGTGGGCGTGGCAGGAGAAGGACGCTGTAAAATCTCCCGTCAAAGCTGGTATTTGCCGATGCTCTGAACTACCCCAAGTTTCCGCTACCGGTTCTCCAGAACTGGTCAGAACCTGCTGAATCCCACCTCTGGGACGGACTCCCTGGCTGGAGAGCTGAAGACCCCCCACCCCCGCCGCCTCTTAGGGCGCCCCCTGCCTGTGACAGCCAACAGCCAAGGAGGGAGGGACGTTGGCCTGTCCTGCAGAGGCAGAGGGAGAGGGCCGACCCTGGCTGCTCGAGGGGACTCTCAGCCCTGAAGGAGCCCTGGCCCCTGGCATGCAGGAAGGGGGGGGTGGCACCTTTCCGGGCACCCGGCTTGCTTTCCCCGCGAAGGAGACCAAAGGCAGACGACTGGAGTTGCGGGGAGCAAAGGGGTGCTTGGGTCTCCTTGCAAAGCAGCACCGGAAAACCCAGGTCCTGACTCCGGCCAGGCGCCGCTTCGGAGGCGGCCCTGGGTGGGTGATCAGTAGGCAGCCTCGTTTCTTTGAGCCTCATCCGAGCAGCCAGAAGCCGGGATGGGGTCGCCGCAGGCTGCTTTGTGGGTTCGCCCCTGGGTGTCGCGGCCCCCAAACCTTCAGGGAATGAGACCCCCAAAGGTGGAGGGAGATCACGCAGGACTCGATGGGGAGAGGAAGAGGGGGAAAGGGGGGGGCTCCCCCTCTCTTCCCTGGATCCCTGCCTCAGCGCCCCCAGCCCCGAGGGGGAGCAAGGCAGCTGCCCTGAGTTCGAGAGAGGCTGGGCTGGAGACCATCCCAGCTGGAGGCCCAGGCAGGTTGCAAGAAAGGCTAGTATGGCTGTGTACTTAAGACCTGGCTAAAGAGGCTAGCATCCTAGGGCTGGAAGAGGGGGGGGGTGTCCTTGGAGGTCATCCAGTCCAACCCCTTGCTCAGGACTGGAGTCCTGACACCATCCCAAGTCAAGGCAGTTCTCCAACCTGTGTTTGAAACCCTCCAGCGATGGAGGCTACTTTAAGAGGCTGTGGGAATAAAGGACTTGCTGGCTTGCAGGCGCCCTGCAAGGTAGGAGAGGCTCACAGACACCCGTTCTGACCCAAGCCTCGTTCCAAGCAAACACACCCCAAACAGAGATAAAAGCAAAACCTTTTTAATGCTTCCCTCTGAATTCCGTTTGTTCACAGTAAAACCACTATTAAAAACTAATTGTCCCAGATAAGAACAAGCCTTGCCAAGGTTGTGCAAGGCTCCCAAGAACACTCGATTAAATTGCAAGGAAATATTCAAAACTAAAAGTCTCCAAACACAAACCAGGATAGAACGAACTTCCACGAGACTTGACGTGCAAGAACTTCTTTGCTTCCTGCAAAGAATCGCAACTCTGAGGGTTGGCTTTTATCCCTTAAAGGGGCCATTACCTTGCAGCCTTACTCCCAAGTCGCCCGTGCTGCTGCAGCTGCTCTTTCCTACACGTGCTGGGCACAGGCTCCTCGGGGGACTCTTCCTCACTGCTGCCAGCCTCCACCATCTCCGAAGGCAGCACCCCACTCCCTGATGGTCCTGGCCCCATCCCTGCATCCCACGCAGGACCCTCATCCGAGTCCTCGCTCTCTGAGACCTCAGCTGTCCACACCTGCAGATGAACCACAACTACAGAGGACCTTTTAGGCGGGAGGGTCCAATCTTTGCCATGCTCAGCCGAGGGACGGTAGTGAATGGCCTCCATTGAGGGGGGCCTACGACCACTCGCCGTGGGACAAGAGTTACCCTCATGCCCAAGAAATGGTGGGACAGAAACATTTTCAAAAGGAGGCCAAAGGAGAGACAGAAGGAAACATGGAAAGACAGAAATGGAAATAATTTTAAATGTTGAATGGTGGGATTGTCCCACAGCACGTTGTCCCGGGTGAATTGTCCGTGGCGATTTGTCCCATGATCCCATCCATGGAGCCTGGGTGGGTGGGCACTGCGCAGACCCCTGCAGCTAGTTCAAACTTTTCCGTCGTAATCCTTGCCCACCTTCCCAATGCGCTGGGGCCTTGGGCTCCGAGATGGGGAGGGGGCCGCGGGGAGCAGCCCACAGCTTCTGGCTGTGCCAGGCTAGCCTGGGCTTGTGGCCCAGCCAAGTGGTGTGGCGGGAGCGATGTCAGCCCTTGGCAAAGCCCACAGCCAGAAAACGGGTGGAAATTTCCTGCGACGAAGGCCTGGAGTGCCAGATGGGTGGAGAGGCTAAAAATAAGCCGGGAACAGTCTCTCCTGCCAGGAGCTGCCCTGGCTGGCTTCCCGGACGGCTCACGGCGGCCCTGCCCGCCAACGGGTAGCTACCTGGGAATGTGGCTCGCTTCTGCAATTCAGAGCTGGGGTTCGGGGAGATGATAGGCCCTGGGAGGTGCTGGGGGGGGCGGTCCTGGGGTCCTGCCCAGAGAGGGACAGAGGCTGTGATGCAGAATTGGGACTTCTTGGGCTGTCTGGGCAGAAGGGCAGCTGGGGTCTTGGGCCTGAGGCTTACGCTGCTCGTAAGGGAATTCGGCGATGGGTGAAATACTTCGTCTGCTTTCAAAGGGGGTTCTGTGCTGGGGGGCAGGGGTTTGTTTAGTCTGGGTGTGTTATGAACCCCGAACCCCCCAAAAAGTTTGGAAGGTGGGGGAGTCAAGCCATTAAGGCCTCCCCCAACAACTGGCCTGTACCAGAGCATTTAGAACAGGAGACCCCAAACTTGGCCACCTTAAGACTTGTGGACTTCAACTCCCAGAATTCTCCAGCCAGCAGAGCTTAAAAGTCTTAAAAGTGGCCACGTTTTGGGGACCCCTGGCCCAGACCGATGGAGCTGGGAGGTTGGTCTAGGGTTGGGGAGTTGGGAGTCCCCAAGTCTAAACTCGCCAGGTTTGGAGGCCTCCGGCCTAGAATAACGAGAGTTGAAAGGGACCACAGAGGTCTTCTAGTCCAACCCCCTGCTCAAACAGGAGACCCCACGCCATTTCAGAGAAACAGCTGTCAATTTCTTCTTAAAATTTTCCAGGGTTGGCACAACACAACTGGGGGCAAACAGTCCCATCGATTCATTAACCAAAAAAATAAAAAATAAAAAACGGAGTTGGGAGGGACTTGTAAATTCACTCTGAAGACTTCCAACTTCTAAGACTGAAGTTTTTTTGTGAGTGAAGACTTTCCTCTCAGCCTTCTCTTCCAGGTAGCCTTCCCACCTCTTTCCCTCGTCTCGGATTCCTGGGGAGAACATCATTCTGCAGCAAAAATCTCACTCGTTATCAGAAGATAATTATAATTATTAGTACGTCCTGGGATCTCCTGATCCCAAATCTCCTAGGATGTTCCCAGTCGGAGCCTGGAAGTAGAGGCTTAAGCTCGCCGTTTTTAATTTTGCAATTTTTATTCCTGCTCGATTATCTGCCCAAGTCGGGGCAAACCTTGGCCAAAGTCCATTCAGGCCCGGAATTGGCAAAGCGCATCCGACGCCTTGTCTCTTCTTCAGCAGTGAAGTTGGACCTGGCCTGGCCTGAGCCTTGAGCGCTTCGCAGCTTCAGGTCCCTGGAGATAAAAAACCACTCCGCCATCTGCCCTACAGGAAGGCAGATTGAGTAGGACACACACACACCCCTTCCCCAAGGAGAATCGGATACAGGTACCGACTAACAGTTGGAAGGGACCTTGTGGGTCATCTAGTCCAACCCCACCCACCACCCACCCAAGTAGGTGCCCTTCCACCATTTCTGACCGAGGGCCGTCCGGTCTCTTCTTGAAAGCCTCCAGGGATGAAGCTCCCACCACTTCCAAAAGCATCTTCTCTTCCATGGCTCTTGCTTACTTCGATTCCGTTTTCCCCTGGAAACACAATAAAACAAAACAAAACAGTTAGTTCTCGCATCCCCATTCGTTTTCCCTTGTTTCCCCTTCTTCTGTCCATGAGATTTTCTTTTCATGTGCGCTTTTGCTCACTTAATCCACATCACACCCCTGTCCTGGGATCTCTTGGGGGTAAAGAGATCCCAGGACAACAGCAGAATGACAGAGCTGGAAGGGGCCTGCTGGAGGTCCTCTAGTCCAAACCGCAGCTCAGGCAGGAGACTCTAGACCATTTCAGAAAAAAAGTCTGTCCAGTTTCCTCTTAAAAGCCTCCAGTGATGGAGCATTCACACCTTCTGGTGGCAAGCAGTTCCAAGGGTTAATGGTCGTGCCACGAATATTCTAGCTATCAACCCAATAATCTTATTCTGCCTCTTAGCACCATCCCTGGCTGCCCAGTTAGTTGTGGGCAACTGGCCGGCTACTACTGTGAGGGAGGCAAACTCCGTATGGTGTGGCTGCACCCGAGAACCAGGGTCCCTGGCACTGCAGGTAATCCCGGCTCTCAACACACCTGTTGTGTGGTTATGCTTCGTTAAGCTCATATGTGGTTTGTTATGTATTCTTATTTTATGGTCTGGACTTTCTAAATCCCTGCAGGCTTTGGTCAGCTGCCAGCCTCTGGCTGTAATAAAAGAGCTCGCCCACCATTCATTCAGGGCCCCCACCATTAAAAAAAAAACATAGAAGATCTTTCAGGGCATTTTGGGATTGATTTGGTAGTTCCCAAGTTCAGCAAAACTCAGAAGAGGGAGAAAGAGGTGGCTGGCGGGACGAAAGGTTAAATGAGAGTTGCTCCGTGCCAACAATGAGGTGAAGTCACCCTTAAGTCCAGCTGGGCTCCTTGGGCGTGTGCAGGGAGAAATGGGTGTGGGAGAAACAGGGACCTGGTTGGCACCACCCGTTCCCAGTTCTGCAATCAAACGCCAACCGGGTGCAACACGGCTCTGTTGGGCCGATCGATGGTTTACGAGCAGTTCCAGGATCCTTCTCTTCAGCAAAAATGGGCGTTTTGTTGGAGGAAGTAAATAAAAACGAACTTTAGCCTGGAGTCTCTCTGAAGCTACTTTTTCCCCTGGTCAGGAATCTAGGCTTCAAATCTGACCATGCACTGCCCCCTAGTGGCATAAGAGAGATATTGCTTGAGGCTCCTTTCAGGTCTGACCATGCAGCGCCCCCTAGTGGCATATAAGAGAGATATTGCTTGAGGCTCCTTTCAGGTCTGACCATGCAGCGCCCCCTAGTGGCATAAGAGAGAGATATTGCTCGAGGCTCCTTTCAGGTCTGACCATGCAGCGCCCCTAGTGGCAGAGGAGAGATATTGCTCGAGGCTCCTTTCAGGTCTGACCATGCAGCGCCCCTAGTGGCATAAGAGAGATATTGCTCGAGGCTCCTTGCAGGTCTGACCATGCAGCGCCTCCTAGTGGCATAAGAGAGATATTGCTCAAGGCTCCTTCAGGTCTGACCATGCAGCGCCCCCTAGTGGCATAAGAGATATTGTTTGAGGCTCCTTTCAGGTCTGACCATGCAGCGCCCCCTAGTAGCATAAGAGAGATATTGCTCAAGGCTCCTTTCAGGTCTGACCATGCAGCGCCCCCTAGTGGCATAAGAGAGATATTGCTCAAGGCTCCTTTCAGGTCTGACCATGCAGCGCCCCCTAGTGGCATAAGAGAGATATTGCTTGAGGCTCCTTTCAGGTCTGACCATGCAGCGCCCCCTAGTGGCAGAGGAGAGAGGTTGCTCAATGTTTCTTTCAGGTCTGACCATGCACCGCCCCCTAGTGGAACAAGAGAGAGGTTGCTCAAGGCTCCTTTCAGGTCTGACCATGCAAACGCCCTCTAGTGGCAGAGAGAGAAAATGTTCAGGGTTCCTAAAGTGCAACTAAAGCGGCAAAACGAAGTAGGGAAGCCAGAGAGGCAAAACAGCATGCGCTGGCTGGGGAATTCTGGGAATTGAAGTCCAAAAGTCTTAAAAGTTACTGGGGAGAACTGGGAGTTGAAGTCTACAAGGTCTTAAAAGTTTTACAAGTCGGAGACCCCTGCCTTAAATGAAAGGTTACTATTTAAGTTTTATTTATAATCTGCCTTTATTATTTCTATAAACAACTCAAGGAGAGGAACGTACCGAATTACCCCTTCCGCTTCCTATTAAACAAAGGATTTCCAAATCACTGCCGATTCGTTTACCTTGATGGTTATTTCTTGTTAGTCCCAAAAGTGTGTAACTCCTTAAGACTTCTGCCAAGTCCGTTCTCCGGCTCCCAAGAAAAGGTCACGCCATTTTTAAAACTTTTGCAAAACTTTTATTTGGGACCATAGAGACGAGGATGAGCAGGTTGACATGAAACGTGGAACCGACACAAGCAGCAGCATTTAAAGTTCTGTTTCTCGGGCTAAAGTCCGTCGTTTCACTCGCACGTGTGGTGAAGTTTCCTTGTGATGCGGCAGCAACCGTGGCACTGGCCTTGTAGACAAGCTGCGAATGTCCCGCCATCAGGATCATGACCGCCTTCTGTGGCTCGGCTAGAGGTGAGCAGGGGGTTGGGCTAGATGGCCTCTAGGGCCCCCTTTGACCTCACTATTCTGTGAGCAGACTTAGCAGCCTTGCAACAGGTGGCTCTAGGGAAGGGATGAGGAACAATGGTCCTTTTCAACGACTTGCATGGACTTCAACTCCCAGAATTCCTGAGCCAGCACAGGTCCTAAAAGTTGCCATCAGGAATTCTGGGAGTTGAAGTCCACAAGTCTTAAAGGGGCCACAGCAGCCCACCTCTGCTGGAGGGGCAGCTCCAGGGCCCCCTCCCAACTGGGGGGCTGAATCCCAATTTGCAGTCCCTTGGCTGAGCGTTTCTTGGGCTGTGAGCTGAACCGCGGGACCCCGGCCCAACTTTAAACAGGACCCTCTGCTCAAATGCAAGAAGGGGCCCCCCAGCCCACTCACTCCCAGACCCTCCTCTCTCGGATCGCCACCACGGTGCTGTGCTTCTCCCTGCACCAGAGGTGGGATTAAGCCGGTTCGGACCAGTTCTGGAGAACCGGGAGCGGACATTTTGAGTCGTTCAGAGAACCGGCCGATCCCACCTCTGACCGGCCCCGCCAACCCCGTCTCTTCTCTGCCTCCCATCGAGTCCCAGCTGATCGGCTGGGTCTCCTTAGGTTGCCCTGCACAGGAGAACGGAGCTGGAAAGCAGGTTAGTGGGGTGGGGAGGGGAGGGGGAGCTTGCAGTAACCTCCCCCTGGCATACCCACCAAGCCACACCCATCAAGCCAAGCCCACAGCTGATTGACTGGGTCTCCTTTGGTTGCCCTGCACAGGAGAACGGAGCTGGAAAGCAGGTTAGTGGAGTGGGGAGGGAAGGGGGAGCTTGCAGTAACCTCCCCCTGGCATACCCACCAAGCCACACCCACCAAGCCAAGCCAGGCCCATCAAGCCAAGCCACGCCTTCCAAGTCACATCCACAGAACCAGTAGTACAAAAAATGGAATCCCCCCACTGCCCTGCACCTGCTGTGGCCTGCTACTCCCAGGGGCAAACTCCCCCCCCATTCCTCCGTTCTCCATGGCTGATCCCACCTACCCGCTTAGGAGGGGTCTCTCCGATCTCGCCAGCACATCCGGAGCCAAGGGAAGAAATAGAAGCAGCCCCAGTAGATCCTGGAAAAGAGGGGGGGGGGGACAGGAGGAGGCAGCACAAGCACACACACAACCACACAGACACACACACACACACACACGCCCTTTGAGAGAGAGCCAAGGCAGAGGGGGGGGGTCTTGGGGTGAGAAAGAAGGCACCTAGCCAGCTTGCCTGGATCAGGGGCCGCAGGCTGCAGCCTCGCCAGGCAGGAGGGGCCCGAGGGCCACCAGGCCTTGTGTGGAGGGCACAGGCAGTCCTTGGGTTTACGACGGTTTGCTTAGGGACGGTTCGAAGTGCATTTTTCTCCCTTAGCGGCCGTTTCCTAAATCCACCATCAGCCTCCGCTAGAGGCCAAATCAGCAACTACTCAGATGCTCTGCCTGGGAGTTGGGGGCCAGGGGGCTGGCCAACAAGAGGGGAATCTAGAGGGTCCTGGGTGGGGTGCGGGGGGGCGATACTCACTCCTCCTGGGCTGACTCCGATTCGAAGTCCAGCGTCCAGCTGCCCGGCTGCAGCGGCTCCCTGTGCTCCAGCCCCTCCTGCGCGAGAGGAAAGGCGTTTGCGGCCGGTTTGGGGGGGATGTCCCACACCTTCCGAGGGCTGGGTGGGCACTGCCCCCACCAGACCTGTCTTGGCAAGGACCCGGTGGAGTCTGCCCAGGTCTCCTTCCTTTGCGCGCCCCGCCTCAGCCTCCCCAGTGGCCGTTTCCTCGGCTCTAGGTCGCCAAATTGGGGCGGGGGTCGCAGCCCCCCTGGTGGGCTAAGGGAGATTCCTCCGCAGCGCCCCCCGACCCCCCCCCTCCGCCCTTCCAGCCCTCTGGGCTTTTCTTCCCGCGAGGGGGTCTCCTCCTGCCCTTACCTGGAGGCGTCGGTGCTGCTCCCGCCCTTCGGGGGGCTGCGGCGGCGCCTCTTGATCGCCCCGGTCGCTCTGCGGGTCAAAGGAAGGAGAGGTCGGAGCCCGGAGGGGGCGCCCCGCCCGACTGCCACCCGTCAAACGTGGTGTGTAGGGTCTGCTTGGCCGGGGTGGGGTGGGGAGCGGGGGGTTGGACTAGATGACCTACCAGGTCCCTTCCAACTCGGTTAATCTGTAACCTGCCGTCCGACTCACGCCCGGCCCGCCGCCCCGCTCTACCTGCCTGGGACGCTCCGCTCCTGCGCCCGGCGGCTTCTCGCAGCCCCGCGGCTCCCGCCGACGCTGCTCCAGCTGCTCGCTCGGCTTCTGGGGGGGCGGGGGGCAGATCGGGGGGAGGGAGGAGAACAGGGAGGGGGCGTGAGACCGGACCCCCGGACCCGCTCCCAGGACTGGAGGGGGTGCAAAGGAGGAGGGGGTAACAAGCAGGGGGTCTTCTGCGGAACCTACCCCCCCCTCCTGGCCGAGCCTCTCCCCTAAAATCGGAGGGTTCCGCCGGCGGGATGGGGAGGGGTCTCCTTGCCCCCCACCCGCCGATATCCAGAGAAGTAGGGGGTGAACAGATTGGTCTGCTTGTTCTTCAGAGGGAGGAGGGGGCGCCTGGGGGCTGGGCCGGGGGGCTGGAGATACAGATACAGATTAACGGAGTTGGAAGGGACCTTGGAGGTCCTCTAGTCCAACCCCCTGCCTAAGCGGGAGCCCCTACACCATTTCTGACAAATGACAGTCCAACCCTTTCTTGAAAGTCTCAAGCGATGAAGCTCCCACAACTTCTGTTCCATGGATTGATGGTTCTCCCTGTCAGAAAATGTCTCCTTATTTCCAGGTTGAATCTCTCCTTGTTCATTTTCCATCCATTCTTCCTTGTCTGGACTTGGGGTGCCTTGGAGAATCGCCGGACCCCCCCCCCTTCCTCCTCTTGGTGATGGAGGTGTCTGCCTGGGGAGGCTGCCTGCAAGGGGGAACAGGAGGAGGCTGCTCCCCCGCCCACCCAGGGGTCCTGAGCGATCTCTCCCACTCACAAGAGGGGTCCGGTGGCTGCTGTGCCCACGGAGACTGGCACATCCAAGACACTAGCAGGGGAGCCGTCCTGCTGGGGTCCAGGTTGGTCAAGGGTGGGGGGTCTTTGGGCCAGTCCTGGAGTCTGGGGAAGGCTCCAACGAGGGCTCTGCGTGTTGGAGGCAGAGACGGGGCCAGGGCCATCCGACAGTTATCAGCTGCCTTCGGAGTAAGAGATCAGTGAGGAAGAAGAACAGCTGGAGCCTGTTCCCAGTGTGCTCTTGAACAGAGCTGCCAGGAGAAGGTAACAGCTAAGGAACAAGGGTCGACTCGGGAGTGAGGGCTCAGGTGGACGGTGAATGGCCCCTCCCAGAGGGAATAAAAGAGGAGCAAAAGGGGCGTGGGGTTTGGCAGGAGACAATTAGTTCATTTGTGTGAAGCTCTCTTCCTGCATTCTTGCCGAGTCTTGTCTGCTACAGTGTGGCGTCTGAAAGATATCAGCCTGCCAACTCTCCAAGGTCTGATAAAGGTCTGTCATTGGGAAATCTCTTGAAAGACCGTTGGCCGGGACTATGCTGGAGAAGAAATGCATTCTGAATTAAATAAAAGGGGTTTATGGGGACGAGGAGTTGGTTGGTTTCCTGCTGTTGGGGAAAGCCTAGGTCCGAACACTGGGTGGGGCCAAGCAGGTGACCCTCGTCCATGCCAGGGGAAGGGCCGTGGTGGAAACACTGACCTGGTAGGGGCCTTCTGCCTGGACATTGTCCCCCCTCGTCTCCCAGGGCAGCCTGGGCCCCGCCTTTCTCTTCCCGGAGATGGCCTGGGCGGGGGGGCCTTGGGGTCTCTTGAGGCTGTACAGCTCAGTCAGCAGGGGCTCCATGAGACTTCAGGGGAGAACCTGGTGGAGGGGGAAGAAGATTCCAGCAGGACCGGGGTTGGCAGCCCCCAGGAAGTGGGATCCGGCACCTGCGGCCCCGGTCCCTGCCAGCTGGGCTCCTCCAGGGACCCCTGTTAGGAATGTAAGACACCTAAAAGCTATTTGGGTTGGAAATATATAAACCAGGATAGACGTTTTAATACTGTCTCTTTAAGGGAATGTTAAAATTGTAATTAGGTGTGGTTCCTCAAAGGGCCATAAGATGGAGCCAGAAACCTGGGTTGTTTAGTCTTAGTCTCAGAAGAGAGTGTGTCTCAGTGAGTCTCTATTTCCTTCTGTTGGAGAGTATTGCCGTTCCTTCTACTTGACTGTTATTCATGGATTTGATGTAAGTTTGTTACTGAACTGTTTATGATACTGGACTTTGTTATTGGATTATTCCTGGACTGAAAACTGACTGATTTTACCTGTGAATGACTTTGGACTGCTTATCTTGAACTTTGCTTAAACGTTTCTGGAAGTAAAAACCTACATTTACTGTACAGTGTATCTGTGTGCTGTGTGTGTATTATTCAAACACTCCTCTCAAATACGTCTCCCTGTACGCGCTCATTCTCCTAACGGGGAATTGCCTCAACACCCCCCTCCCCACCCCCCTGGCCATAGGACTCGGCCACCTTGTGCACAACCAGAGCTGAGGTATGGAGGGGGCTCAGAGGGGCACCAAATTTGGGGCCTAGTTTAGGTCACATCATCGTGGCGATGCTGCAACAGTCGTAAGTACGAGGACCTGTCATAAGTCACTATTTTTTCAGCGCTGTTGCAACGTTAAGTAAGAGGACTGGTCTTAAGTTCGGGGTTTTATTTCGCGGCCTTCGTAACCTTGAATGGCCCCTATACACATTTTCGTAGGTCGAGCACATTGACAGGCACATTGACAGGGAGGTTCCTGCTACTGAAAAGAAAGTTATGCAGTGATGCTCTCGAGTCCAGCAAGGCAGTGGGCACACCCTACCCTGATTGGCAGAGGGGCTCTAACTAGGGGCGGTTAGACAAACCCCAAAAGTTGGGCCACAAGACCAGGAAAGCAAACCCGCTTCTGGCTCATTTTAACAGGCCAGCTTCCCTTCGGGACAGAAAGGGCTCTCCTCCCCTTCTTTCATTCCTGGGGAGGGGGGATTTCCAAGAGTCCATTGACCCCCCCCCTCCTGACCTTCACCCAGGGAAGGTGCTTCTGGGGCCACAAGGAAGCCCCCCTCCCTCTTGGCAGTCCAGCAAGGCTACCTGGTGCTCGGTCGCTTCCTTCCGCGGAGGACAAGGGGCACAGGGAGGGCAGGGGGTCTTCACCGATGGGCAGGCTCCCCCCCGGGCAGCTGCTTCCCCTGGAGGCTCTGCAGGAAGGGGGCAGGTGCCCAAGATGGCTCCCGCCGTCTGTTTCTCCTCGTTGGAACTCCTCCAGAGTTCCATGGATGGTACCACCAGGCCCAGGAGTGGGAGGGTTGCGGTCCCAAGGTGGGTGGAAGGAGACGGGTTACAGACCCTCATCGAGAGAGAGAGACAGAGAGAGAAGGACAGACAGACAGACAGGCAGACAGAGATGGTAGGTAGGTGGGTAGATATGGAGATGATAGACAGACAGAAGATAGATAGATAGATAGATAGATAGATAGATAGATAGATAGATAGATAGATAGATAGATAGATAGATAGATAGATAGCAGGCAGACAGATAGGTGATAGGTGATAGGTGATAGATAGATAGATAGATAGATAGATAGATAGATAGATAGATAGATAGATAGATAGATAGATAGATGATAGATAGATAGATAGATAGATAGATAGATAGATAGATAGATAGATAGCAGGGAGAGATGATAGATAGATAGATAGATAGATAGATAGATAGATAGATAGATAGATAGATAGATAGATAGCAGGTAGATAGATGAAAATGATGGATAGATAGATGATAGATAGATAGATAGATAGATAGATAGATAGATAGATAGATAGATAGCAGGCAGACAGACAGATAGGTGATAGGTGATAGATAGATAGTAGGTAGGTAGGTAGGTAGGTAGATAGATAGATAGATAGATAGATAGATAGATAGATAGATAGATAGACAGCCAGATAGATAGATAGTAGGTAGATAGACAGACAGACAGACAGACAGACAGATAGATTGCAGCATGGTGGGCAGAACCTCCTCTCCCAGCCCAGGCTACCTTAGCCCTCTGGCCATCCTATAGCTGTGGAGGGCAGCAGGAGGCTGGGAAGAGCCAGCTGGGATCCTCGTACTGGGCCCCCCGCCTCTCCACCCCCCGCAACCTCCTGGGGCCCCTTCCAGAGAGCTGCTGGCCCCCAGCCCAGCTGGGATGAAGAGGCTTCAGGGTGATTTGGTGAGGAGCCTTTTTTCTCCGTTCAAGATCGTGTCCAGACACTTGGAGGCAAAGACGTTGCTCAGCGCTGCCTGTAAATCCCCTCCCTGCCTTCGGCTGCCAACGCCAAAGCATGTTTTGGTCGCTGCCAGTATAAATTCCCTGCATGGGTCAGTGGAGATCCAGCCGGTCCCTTTGGGGGTGCCATTTAACGGGGGGTGGGGGGAGAGGAGAGGGCTTAACCTTGCGCTTCCCAGACTTTTTCCTCCGTTCCCCCAAAAGGTCCTGATCAGAAAGTCCCTTTTTGCCTAAGAAAGATGCTTGAAAGCCAGTGGTGGGATTCAAAAATTTTTTTTACTACCAGTTCTGTGGGGCGTGGCTTGGTGGGCATGGTTTGACTTGGTGGGCGTGGCTTGAATTAGTGGGTGTGGTTTGGTGGGTGTGGCAGGGGGAAGATATACCGCAAAATCCCCCTTCCCTCTCCACCCCACTAACCTGCTTTCCAGCTCCGTTCTCCTGTGCAGGGCAACCCAAGGAGATCCAGCCGATCAGCTGGGACTCGATGGGAGGCAGAGAAGAGACGGGGTTGGCGGGGCCAGTCAGAGGCGGGATTGGCCGGTTCTCCCAACTACTCAAACTTTCCACTATTGGATCTCCAGAACTGGTCAGAACCGGCTGAAGACCCACCTCTGCTTGAAGCCCATTAGATGTCCCTGTTGGGTCATGGGTTCGAGTGCTGGCCATGGCCACGGCCACCCAGCAACCAGGCCAAGACCCCTTTGCTGACATGTTTGAAGCCCTGGGAAGAAGTCCTCGACTTATAACCAGAATTGAGCCCAACATTTCTGTTGCTAAGTGAGACCATTGTTAAGTGAGTATTGACCCATTTTAACGACCTATTTTGCTCCCTTTTTTGCTGTTGTGGCCGGGACAATAAACGGGTCTTTCCCTTTTCCTATTCATTTATGTCAATCACTGTCACAAGTGACCTTTCTTTCACTTTATGCAGGAAGTCCTCAACTTATGACCCCAACTGAGCCCAAATTTTCTGTTGCTAAGGGAGATGGTGAATTTTGTCCCATTTTACGACCTTTCTTGCCACCGTTGTGAAGTGAATTTGTTAAGTAAGCCACCCGGTCGTTAAGTGAATCTGCTGTCCTCATTGGCTTTGCTGGTCAGAAGGTCGCAAAAGCGGATCATGTGACTCCAGGACGCTGCAACCGTCATAAATAGGAGTCGGTTGGCAAGCCTCCGGATTTTGACCACGTGATTGTTGGGATGCTGCATCGGTCTTAAGTGTGAAAAATGGTCAAGTTCATTTTTTAGCGCTGTTGTAACTTCAAACGGTCACTAAATGAATTGTCGTTAGTCAAGGACTGCCTGTGATGAGAAAATCACCCCAAGCGTGGAAATGGATCTGCATAGTTTGTGATTTGGCCTTTAGAGGCTCATTTTGGTCTTGGGAAACGGCCACTGAGGGTGGAAATGCCACGGCTGCAGTGAAGGATGAAGTTTCCCTTTCTTTTCCCTTTTAATAATTTAGGTTAAGTTTCATTTCAAGGCCAGGCTATAGAAGAAACAAAAGTTAGAAGAAAGAAAAGAAAGAAAGAAAAGTGCAAAGGAAGAGAAAACATGACTTCCGATTTCCTTGTTTCTCAAGTAGATGCAAGATAATAATACGGGGACTTTTGGTTTTTTCATTTCACCACATTTTAAGCCCCTTCTCCAATTATAAAACAAATAATTGAAAGCTAAAAAAATTAAACCTTTGGGGGCTTTTTGAGCAAAAAGTCCTGAATAGAAAGGCCAGGGTTTTCTTTCAAAGACTCGGAAGAAGAAGGAGGCCCCCCAAAAGGGCTCGGGGCTGAGGTCAGCACCCAGCTGCACCCCAACATGACCGGCGACCTTTTTGGTCTGGCCAAAAAAGCAACTGTGGCCAAAGTCCCAAGAGTGGACAGGGCAGGTTGGCCATCCCCTTCACTGGGGGCACAAAAATCCAGGGGGGGGTTCAGGTGGCCCTTCGGGGAGCACGCTGGACCCCGAGACTGTGGTTTCTGTCCTGTCGCCTCAAAACTCAGGCACCCCACGTCTGACATGGAGCTGGCGAGAACTTGACCCCTGAAATTGACAGAAGAGACTTTCACCTTGTAAAGGGGCTGCTTTGCCTATCCCGTTCCCCCCCGCCCAAAAAAAATTTCAAATCGCCAAGTACAGGCAGTCCTTGACTTACAATAGTTCATTTAGTGGCCAAAGTTACAACAGCACTGAAAAAAATGACTTGTGACCATTTTCCACGCTTACGACCTTTGCAGTGTCCCCATGGTCACGTGATTAACATTCAGATGACTGGCAACTGACTCGTATTTACAACGGTTGCAGCGTTCCGGGAGGTCGCGTCATCCTCTTTGGCGACTTTCTGACCAGCCAAGTCAATGGGGATAGCTGGATTCGCTTAATAACCTGTTACTATCTTAACAACTGCAGTGATGCCCTTAATAACCATGAGAAGAAAAATCATAAAATGGTGCAGAACTCGTTTAACAAACTACAAATCCATCCCCGCTTAGCCATCGCCACGTCACACGGTCCAATCGTAGGATTCCCACTTCACTCTGCACCACGCTTAGTGACCTTGAACCAACCAAAAGAATTTTATTTTGTCTAACTGGGTATAACCCAAGGAATTCTTCCCCCCACTTCCCACTTTCTCAGCCTCAGTGGTGGCAGCGTGGAAGCTTCAAATCTTTTTTTTATTTTTTCAAAATATAGTTTATTAGTTTTTACAATTAAAACCAACCAACGATACATACACAATTAAACAAAACAAGAGAAAAGAAGAAAGAAAAGAAAAGAAAAGAAAGGAAAATTTAGAGAAAAAGGAGAAAAAAGGAAAAGTTAAAAGCATTCTTATTTTACAGTTTGCGAGATCTTTTTTCATAACCTTGATTTATGTCATATACACACATCTGTTCTTTACATATATTACTACATCATTATTATAGATTAATACTTTTCTCTTATGCCTTATGATATGTAATTTATCTTTGGTCTATCCAATTATACCAACAATTCCAGCTATCCTAGTATAGTGAAGTGTCTTTGTTTTTTAGCGCCAAAGTCAGTTTATTCATTTGAAGCATCAAATCTTAATATGGCCTCCAAAGCTGACACTCCGCCTGGTTGCTGGGTGGGCGTGGCCCTGGTGGGCGTGGCCTATTTGGCTCCTGTACTGTGGGGGGAGCAACATTTTTGCCCTCCCTGGGCGCCGAAGGCTTTCACCCTCCCCGGACTCCGGCCCTCTGGAGCCTCTCGGAGGCCTGTTTTTCGCCCTCTCTGGGTCTCCGCAAAGCCCCTGCACTTACCTGGGAGCCAAAGCGGGCCACCTGGGGGCTCCCAAGAGGAGAGGGGGGGTGGGGTGAGCACAGCCAGCCAGAATCAGATTTGCCGGTTCACCAAACCAGCCATTAAAAATTAACAACCGGTTCACATGAACCAGGGCGAACCGGTACCAGCCCATCCTCCCGAATGTCTCTCTTTAGCAACAGAATTGTTGGGCTCGGTTGTGATTCTGAGTTGAGGACCGTCTGTAATTCTGGCCGAGCCCAAAGCTCTAAAGAGGATCGAATCCTTTCGCAGGGCACAGAAATGGATGCTGCACCGCCTTTGTCGTACGGGGCACCTCCCGAGCAGGTGCTCAGATTGCAAAAGGCTCGGAGCGCCTGGGAGACTTGAGCAAGGGGGGAAAGAGGGGGGTCAAATTCGCAAGGGGCAAGCGGACTTTTTCTCAGCTGGGCTCATCTCTTCCTTGCAACCGGCAAGCGTATTCAGGGACTTTCAGAATGCGCCGTCCGTTGTGCAAATGCTGAAGAGGCAAGTTCTCCAAGACCAAAGAAAGACGAGAAAAGAAGAAAATTCTTCCTTTAAAAAAACACAAAAAAAAGAGGCCATGTGAAAATATCCTCTTTCAACGCGTAATAACGGAGCCTACAATTCCAGACAACTGCAGTTTTTTTCTGACGGGGAAGAAAAACAGATGGCAAACAGATGTTTTTTTCTGACAGGGCATCTTCTCCAATTAAATGTGACGTTTCATTAGCTCTGGTCAAAAGCCGCACACGGGGTGGGGGGTGGGGGGGGCTGTCTCTTTGCAAGTCATGCCACGGAAAGGTCTGGGCTGCAGGGCTTCCTTCTTGGAGTCTTCTGCACAGGGGAATCTTCTTCTTCCTGCCCCTGGTCCACCCCTCCCCTGGCATGGCTGGCACTTGCGTAAGATGCCTGGTCCCCAAAGACGGCCACCAGGTTGGCGCCAAGGACATCCAGCTGCTCCCAAACTGCAGAGGGAGGAACATCTCCAGCTGGCACCAAGTCAGTTGAGCATTCATGGTTGGGTTCTTCCTTCTAGACGGTCTTGAGTCCTTCGGGTGTCATCTGAATCACGGCCCCGAGCAGGATGACGTTCCGTCTAAGGCCTCATGGCAAACAAAGAACCTATCCAACAAAATGAAATTGAACGTGGGAAAGGCCAGTTTTTACATTTCAGCAAGAAAAACCCAAGCTACGAGCACAGATTAGGTGAAACCTGCCTTAAAAGCGGTAACTGTAAGAGGGACCTTGGAGTCTGACTGGGTGATACCTTAAAAAATGAGCCAGCCGTGTGCGGCAGCAGCCCAAAAGGCTAATACGATCCCTGGTTGCATAAACAGAGACGCAGAAATCAAAATCACGTGAAGGATTAGTTCTGCTTTATAAAACTTTAGTAAGGCCACACCTGGATTACTGGGTCCAATTTTGGTCCCCACATTAGAAAAAAAGGCGTTGAGACTTTGGAAAAAGTGCAGAGAAGAGCAACTAAGAGGATTAAAGGCCTGGAGACTCAAACATCAGAATGGTTGCAAGAACTGGATATGGCCAGAGAAAAGAGGGACTAAGAGGGACATGGTAGAAGCATTCCCGTATTTGAGGGGCTGCCCCAAAGAAGAGGGGGGTCAACTTATTTTTCAAAGCACCTGAAGGCAGGACAAGACGCAACGGATGGAAACTAATGACTGAAAGAAGCAACCTTAGAACTAAGGAGAAACTTCCTAACAGTGAGGACAATTAACCAGTGGAACTGCTGGCCTCCAGAAGTTGTGGCTGCTCCATCACTGGAGGCTTTTAAGAGGAGCCTGGACAGCCACTTGCCTGAAATGGGAGAGGGTTTCCTGCTTGAGCAAGGGGGTTGGACTAGAAGACCTCCATGGTGCCCCTTCCAGATCTAGTCTGAGTTGAACCAACAAATCAGGGAAGGTCTAAAGCCATGTTCTTCAACCTTGGCAAATTTAACATGGGTGGACTTCAACTCCCAGAGTTCTGGCACTGAAGTCCATCCATCTTAAAGCTGCCATGTGGGAAGCTTTAAGCCCTTTTCAGCCCTGGTCTAAACCATAGTTTATTAGTCCAAAAGTTACCAGATGACCATCGATCCCGGATCACCTGGACCCAGAAGAGCCAAGCACAGGACCTGAAGGTTACGAGGTCTTAAGTGGACCAAAAAGACTTTGTGCAGGCACCAAATAAATTGGCGAGATCCAGCTGAGATGAGGGATTAAGGCACCGGGCTAGAAACCAGGCGGCTGTGAGTTCTAGTCCTGCCTTAGTTATGAAAGCCAGCTGGGTGAAGTTGAGCCAGTCCCTCTCTGTCAACCTAACTCACTGCACAGGGTTATTCTTGTGGGGAAAATATAGGTAGTCCTTGACTTATGACCACAACTGAGCTCAAAATGTCGGTTGCTTTGTTAATTTCCCCCCATTTTTCAGCCTTTCCTGCCACTGTTGTTAAGTGAATTGCTGCAGTCATTAAGTGAGCCACATGGTCATTAAGTGAATCTGGCTTCCCCGTTGACTTTGCTTGCCAGAAGGTCACAAAAGGGGATCATGTGAGCCCGGGGAGACTGCGACCGTCATAAATAGGAGTCAGTTGCCAAGCGTTTGAAATTTGATCCCATGTCATCAACCCTCATGTGAAAAATGGTCCTTTTCTTCAGTGCCATTGCAACTTCAAACGGTCACTAAATAAAGTGTTGTAAGTCAAGGGCTACCTGTAGGAGGAAATGCTGACTGGGGAATTCTGGGAGTTGAAGTCCAGAAGTCTTAAAGTTGTCAAGTTTGGAGCTCCTGCCTTAAACCAACACAGCTTCTGATGAGAGCCGATAGAAGGAAACAGACTTATTGATGCAACAATATTGATGCAAGCTAAGTTCTCATGCATTGATTTGGCACATGACCAGATTTGGCACATGACCAGGTTTGTATAATCATCTCCTAACACACCCTGGTCTGAACCGCTTCCTTCCTGCCCGGTCCCCTGTCTGGCACTTTTCTCCCAGCAGGCGAAGACACGAAAGGGAAACACGCTCTGGCCAGTCCCCACCTACACCACGGGGGCTTTTCCCCACAGCTGCCGTTTCCTTCCCGGGCCATCCATCAGCTGGGTGCTGACAGAACTGCACAAATGGGGGGGATTGTTGCCAGTTTGACTGAGGACAGAGATTGGAATGAATGGGGGTGCCTGGCAGGGAAGGGAGGGAAGGGAAGGAAGGGAAGGGAAGGAAAGGAAAGGAAAGGAAAGGAAAGGAAAGGAAAGGAAAGGAAAGGAAGGGAAGGGAAGGGAAGGGAAGGGAAGGGAAGGGAAGGAGGAGGAAAGGGAGAGGAGAGGAGAGGAGAGAAGAGAAGAGAAGAGGAGAGGAGAGGAGAGGAGAGGAGAGGAGAGGAGAGGAGAGGAGAGGAGAGGAGAGGAGAGGAGAGGAGAGAAGGGAAGGGAAGGGAAGGGAGAAAACGGGCAGGCGGGAAGGAGAAAGAGAAAAAGAGGAAGGAAAGGAAAAAGAGAGAGCAAAGGCAGAAAGACAGGAGAAAGAGAGGGAAGGAGGGAGGAAAAGAAGAGAGAAAAAAGAAAGAAGGGGAGGGAGGAGAAGGAAGGAAAGAAGGAGGAAGAAAGAAAAGAAAAAGAAAAAAGAAAAGAGACCCAGTCTGATTCAGCCAGGGAGCTGAGGTGGCTGCTTTCAATGCCCAGCTGTTCTTGGGGTCTCTGGAAAACCTGGCACCGGCTGCCCGCCAGAGAGGCAGGGGAGGCACCTCTGGGAGTCCTCGGCTGTCCTCCCGGGGCCGCTAGGTAGCGAAGGGCCGGCTTGCAAGCGACCCAGAGCCTGCTGACTCCGGCTTCTCCTGCTTATCCCTCCCTTCAGCCAAGAGAGGGGCCATCAAGCGCCCTTTGGCGAAGGCTGGCAACGCTGCCCTTCTCTGTCTCTGCGCCGCTCTCGCCCGGCTGCACGTCCCGTTTGGTACCTTCAGCCCGGTCCCTGTTCTCTGTGGTGAGGCAGCCCAAGGGGAAACGTGGCCTGCAGGTGGCTTTTGGGTGAACCTGCCGACGCCTGCCCGGGCAACGCTCCTCCCTGGCACCAATCAGGGTTATTTACTGTCCCTTTTTTTCCCCTGGGTTTCCAGGAAAACTGGTGCCCCGAAGGAGAATGGAAAGACGAGCCCGAGGAGGACAAGCTCTCCCTCCCGGCGGGGGACTTGGCTGGGAAGATCTCTGGGCTTGTTGGCACAGGAGAGACTTGCCCTGTCTCTTCCCTGGCCAGGCTGGCATCCTCTCCTCGGGTGGCCTGATCAGCCGGGCCTCACAGCAGGCTGAGGGAGGCAGTCTCAGCTCCGTGGCAGCCTCTGCACAACAGGCTCCACCAGAAGTTTCAATCAATCGGAATAGAGTTGGAAGGGACTTTGGAGGTCTTCTAGTCCAACCCCTGATCAGGCAGGGGACCCTATATGGCTATACCATCCCAGACAAGTGGTTGTGCAGACTCTTAAAAACCTCCAGTGATGAAGCACCCACAACTTCTGAGTGCAAGTTGTTCCACTGGTGAATTGTTCTCACTGTTAGGAAATTTTCTTCTTAATTCTCGGTTGCTTCTCTCCTTGATTAGTTTCCATCCGTTGTTTCTTGTCCAATCTTCAGGCGCTTTGGACCAGGGGTCGCCAACCGTTTGGACCTCAGGGACCACCAAACGCATAATTTTAAATCCCAGGGACCACTAACCATTTCTGTGGGCGTGGCCTAATTTGTGGGTGTGGCTTGGTGGTCATGTGACTGGCTGGGCAGGGCTTGTATGTAAATATTATAAATATTATAAATATTTATATAAATATTGACTTTTTTATTTTAAAAAAAAGCAACTTTTACCCCAAATCAGGCAAAGCAGGCAGGCAGATTGAGTTCCTCACAGAATCACAGATTCACTCAGAGATCCATCTTTCTGCCATCGGCTACCTGAGTCTGTCACATAAAATTTGCTTGCAAGCAAACTCACAAAATTAACTCGTAACACACCATGTATGTAAATATTGAATTTTTTATTAAAAAAGAGCAACTTTTACCCAAAATCAGGCAAAGCAGGCAGGCAGATTGAGTTGCTCACAGAATTATTCAGTGATCTATCTATCTGCCATCGGCTAGCTCAGTCTGTCACTTAAAACTTGCTTCCCATGAGTCTGCACTGAATAATAGAACCTCCTAACGGAGGTTCGGCTGTACTTAAAAGCAGAGCCGAAGATCAAAAGACTAGCTAGAAAGCAAAGAAATCCAACCATTTCCTGCTTCCTAGCTAATCTAAATCTCCTGGCACAGAGAACAGATGATGCTCGGAAAAAGGAAAAATAGCAACTTAGCAGGCAAGTTTGCCAGGTAAGGAGTGAGCGGGCGGGGAGGGTTCCCGCGGGCCATGTGGGCGGCGCAGCCTTGTGTTTCTGCGCAGCCTGGATTAATTGCTTTGTGGGGGTGCTCTGGGGGTGAGATTTCTCTGCGGCCCACCAAAATTTTCTCAGGGCCCACCAGTGGGCTGTGACTTCTGATTTGGAGAGTAGGTTGACCCTCTCTTCTTCTTTGTGGCAGCCCCTGAGACATTGGAGCGCTGCTATCATGTCTCTCCTAGACCTTCTTTTCCTTAGACTAGACATATCCAATTCCTGCGACCGTTCTTCCTATGTTTTAACCTCCAGGCCTTTAATCGACTCAGCCAGTCCCAACGTCTTTTTTCTAATCCAGAGACAGCAACCGAATGCAGAATTCCAGGTGTAGCCCTACTAAGGCTTTACGGAGCAGTACTAACCCTTCACCTGATCTGGGTTCTGTGCCTCTGTTTATGCAACCCAGGACTGTATTGGCCTTTTGGGGCTGCTTCCATTGCTTTCTGAAGGGGAGTCTCCTTCCTCCCCTTCTCTCTGCCCTTCCAAAAACAGGTCCCGATCCACCTTTCCTGGCAGAAGGCGTGCACAGCTCCTGTTTTGCGAGTTGGATCCCGGGCAGTGGTGGGATTCAATTGGTGTAACAACTGGCCCAATGAGCGCACGTGCCAGTGGTGGGATTCTAGTAATTCGGCCCGGTTCGGGCGAACCGGTAGTAAAAAATGCTACCCTTTGAAATATTGGATTGTGCTGAAATGAGTAAATTGACATTTGAAATTAGAGAACAAGAAGATTAAACAATTTTATGAAGTTTGGGATCTTTTTTATCAATGGTTAGATAATAAAGCATTCAGACTTAGCATAAAAAATTTTTTTCTCTTTTTTCTTGATATTATCTTTATAAAATATTATCAAGATAGATTTGGTATGATCTTATGATTTATTGCAAAATAAACTAAGTAAACTATAGTTATCTCGTTAAAGTATGAATTAATAAAATTATAGATAAATGATTTTTAGTGATGATATTAGGTTATACAATTATTGATTGATAATATGAGCTATTATGTAATATAATTATATTAGTGACTAGGAAATAGATGCACAAAAAAAAGTGGTCAACCAACCGATGCACTGTTTGTAAATTTATGAAAAAGGATGATATTTTTATGTTTTATGTGGTATGTCTATGTTGTTTTGTTGTTAAAATAAAAAACTTTTTAAAAAAATGCTACCCTTTGGCCGAACCAGTAGTAAAAGAAACAGCTAGCAGTTTGGCCAAACCGGTATTTCTTTTTCTTCCCAACATTCAGCTGTTCCAATGATCAGCTGTGGCGGGATCTTCCTCACTGTCTTACAGCTTCGCCCAGGAGGCTTCCCTGAGGCCCAGGAGGCCAAAAACCTGGAACATAAGGTGGGTGGGGGCTGCACACACACACACACACACACACACACACACACACAAAGAAGCCACACCCACTCAGTCATATGGCCACTCCCACCTAGCCATGCCCACAGAACTGGTAGTAAAAATATTTGCATCTCACCCGTGGCGCATGCACAGCGTTTAAAAACTGCCCGTTTTCAGGTCTAAAACTTGCCTCTGCGTCAGCTGAGGTGCATCAATCCGCCATGCGGCGCTTTAGGGCCACCCCCCCAAACTATCTGGGAGCAGCTGGTTTCTGCTCGGAGGCTCTCTCTGGAGACCAGGAATGCGAATCTGGCAAGCTCCTTTTTCTTTTGTTTGATTTTAACTGGGTTTGTTGTTATCCTCGTAGCCGTCAGGCCATGCATCATGTCCACAAGGGACGGGCCGTAACTCAAGAGCGGCCTGACCCGAAGAGGCTGTCAGAGAAGAGGCTGAGAGGAACAGTCTGCTCTCTGGCCAGGCCCAGCTCAGGTCTGCCTGCCTGCCTGAGATTGAGAATTGTGGCACCCCAGGGTCGGAAGGGACCGTGGAGGTCCTCTAGTCCAACCCCCGTGCTCCAGGCAGGAGTCCTTAAGCCATGGGTGAGCAACAAGGGATGGATCACCCACTAAGAAACAGTCCGCCCCCTTTTTTGATATTATTTTTATAAAACTTTATTAAGATAGATTTGGTATGATCTTACGATTCATTGCAAAATAAACTAAGTAAATTATAGTTATTTCGTTAAAGTATGAATTAATAAAATTACAGATAAATGATTTCTTAGTGATGATATTGGGTTATACAATTATAGATTGATAATATGAGTTATTATGTAATATAATTATATTAGCGTTTAGGAAATGGATGCACAAAAAAAAAGTGGTAAACCAACAGATACACTGTTTGTAAATTTATGAAGAAAGATGACGTTTTTTATGTTTTATGTTGTATGTCTTATGTTGTTTTGTTTGTTGTTAAAATAAAAAACTTTAAAAAAAGAAAAAGAAACAGTCCACCCCCATTCCAGAAGGGAGGGAACCCCTGGAAAAACGTGAATCTGGAACAGGTCGGTTTGAAAGAGAACTGGGATAACATGTAGGCCACCCTCGACAGACGGGGAGGGATATACGACACCACATCTCGCTCTGTTTACAACACAGCTCCTTTCAGCAGTTCCCGGAAGGCCCCACAGCCATTTGCACCACTCAGGTGACCCCGAGGACACAGATAACCCCCCCCAAGTGGCCTCAACACCCCCCTAAAAAGGATGCAAATGACCAAGGTGTAAAAATCCTTCCCTTCCCCTCCATCCGGTCAGAGCTGAAAAAGCTTCTGGGATGAGAAGCAAAACATCTTCAGAAGAAAAAAGAATAAAGTCCAGTTGCCTCCTGAGGAAAAAGCACCTTTAGGACAACCAAGACCTGGAGGACTAGAGGATCTCCATGGACCCCGAACCAAAACCCAGACAGGAAGTCACAAGGCCGCAGAGATAGAATAACCCAATATGGATCAGTTGCAGAAACGGAGACTGAGGCAAAAGGACAATAGGCTGAAGCAAGGTATATATAACTCCACAAAAGGTAAAAGCTTTGTGAATTTTTTGCTTCCCTATTTCTGGCATCCCATTGCATAAAAGGTGGTGCTTTGCTGTTGTTCAGGGTCTCAAGTCCTTTTGCTGAAGCGCTTCAAAGTTTTGCGAAAGTCCGTCACTCCGTGTCTGGCTCTGATTGGCTCCTGAGCCAGGCCCAGAGCGGGGTCTTCAGCCGGTTCTGACCGGTCCTGGAGATCCAGTAGCGGGAATTCCGAGTCATTCAGAGAACCGGCCAATCACACCCCTGACTAGTCCCGTCAACCCCACCTCTTCTCTGCCTCCCAACCAGTCCCAGCTGATCGGCTGGCTCTCCTTGGGTTGCCCTGCCTGGGAGAAGGGACCTGGAAAGCAGGTTAGAGGGGGGAGGAGGGAAGGGGGAGTTTGCAGTATATCCTTCCCCTGACACGCCCACCAAGCCACACCCACCAAACTCACCAAGCCACACCCACAGAACCAGTAGTAAAAAACATTTGAATCCCACCACTGGCCAGGCCGACCCCCTTTGGGGACTCCCCTAGGGCCCCTTTACAGCCTGTGGTTACCCCTCCCTGCCCTCCACTGTCACGCTGGGCTGCCAGAGTGGCTGGTCCAGATCTGTGGCCAAGGACCAAGCCTGCATCTGGTCCAACTCTTGACCCTCCTGTTGCTAGGCAACCTTGGACCATTGCCATCTCTGCCCAGGGCTCTGGAAACCAGAGGACCACAAGGCTGGACCGAGCTGTGGCCCGGCTCATCTTGGGCTCGCTTCCACTCCCACCCAGCGGTGAAGCCACAGCAGCCCTGATGCTCTCTGAGGGGCCCCAGACAAGAGTGGACTTCTGGGCCCTTCCTCCCTGGCCAACTGCACGCCTGACTCCAAACGGCAGGTCGCCTGCTGGCCAAGGGAAGGGAAGAGTTTCATTTCCTAGAGGTTCTCATCCTTTCTGAAGACTTTCTCCTTCATGATTTCAAACCACTGGATGTCATGTCCCAATATCTGAGGGGCTGCCCCAAAGGAGAGGCAGTCAAGCTCTTCTCCAAAGCCCCCGAAGGCAGGACAAGAAGCAACGGATGGAAACTCATCAAGGAGAGAGAAGCAACCTGGAATTGAGGAGAAACTTCCAAACAGGGAGGACAGTGAGGTCCAGTGTGGAACAGCTGGACTCCAGAAGTTGTGAATGCTCCAACACTGGAAATTTGGGTAACCATTTGTCTGAAGTGGTGTAAGGTTTCCTGCCTAGGCAGGGGGTTGGACTAGAAGACCTCCAAGGTCCCTTCCAAGCCTGTTATTCTCATTCTATTCTATTCTAATCTATTCTAATCTAATCTACTCTATTCCTTATTCTACTCTATTCTGCATTCTGTTCTGTTCTAATATATTCTATCCTGTTCTATTCTATTCCTAATTCATATTCTATTCTGTTCTATTTTATTCATTATTCTATTCTGTTCTGTTCTATTATTTCTTATTCTATTCTATTTTTCTATTCTCCATTTCTATTCTATTCTATTCTATTCTACTCTACTCTATTCTATTTTCTATTCTACTCTACTCTATTCTGCATTCTGTTCTATTCTATTCTATTCTATTCTATTCTATTCTATTCTATTCTATTCTATTCTACTCTACTCTATTCTATTCTACTCTATTCTACTCTACTCTACTCTTCTATTCTACATTTCTATTCTGTTCTGTTCTATTCTATATTCTATTTTCTATTCTACTCTACTCTATTCTGCATTCTGTTCTATTCTATTCTATTCTATTCTATTCTACTCTACTCTATTCTATTCTACTCTATTCTACTCTACTCTTCTATTCTACATTTCTATTCTGTTCTGTTCTATTCTATATTCTATTTTCTATTCTACTCTACTCTATTCTGCATTCTATTCTATTCTATTCTATTCTAGTTCTGTTCCCTTTTCTATTCTTCTGGTCGCAAAAAGTGATCATGTGACCCCAGGACAACTCAACTGTCATAAGTACCAGTTTTATTTTTTATTTATTTTATTTGGTTTGTCAGTTGCTTACAAGATAACAGGCATAAATATAAACATAGTTATGAATACATGAAATGGACACATATAAAAAATATATAAAAGAAACAATAGGACAGGGACGGTAGGCACGTTGGTGCGCTTATGCACGCCCCCTAGAGACCTCTTAGGAAAGGGGTGAGGCCAATAGTAGACAGCCTAAAGTTAAAGTTTTGGGGGTTTGGGGAAGAAACCACAGAGTCAGGTAGAGGATTCCAGACATTGACCACTCGGTGGCTGAAGTCGTATTTCCTGCAATCAAGTTTGGTGCGGTTAACCTTGAGTTTGTATCTGTTGTGTGCTCCTGTGTTGTTATGGTTGAAGCTGAAGTATTCGTTGACAGGTAGGACACTGCAGTGTATGATTTTATATACTATACTTAGATCAGACCGAAGGCGGCGTAGTTCCAGGTTTTCTAGGTCTAGAATTTTGAGTCTGGTGGCATAAGGTCTTCTGCAACGAGTCGAGGAGTGGAGAACTCTTCTTGTGAAATCATTTTTCACAGGTCATTTGCGGAGCAGCCAAAGTTGGATCATGTGACCGTGGGGAAGTTGCAACGGTCACCAGTGTGAAAAGCAGTCACGAGTCACTTCTTTCCCTCACAGTGTAACCTTGGTCATTAAATGAATTGTCGAAAGTCCAGGACTACCTGCAGCTAGGAAGTCTGTGGCACAATTGTTTGTTATGATTCTGTAAACGAATTGGAACGGATGTTAGGATTTTATACACAATATTGCTATTTATTTTGAGAACAGCCCATTATTCTCTATTATACCTGCAATCCACTTTTCTTTGTGTGGCTGGAGGGCCACCGAGTACCTGTAATGTTTTTACTTACAAGTATGGCATTCAGCTTTGTTCGGGTATTTTCCCACGTCATTGTAGTTGTGCTTTTAAAGTTGTAGCAACGTTTTGGCAGAATCTCATCTGCCTTCATCAGGCTTCTGTATTGTGTTCGTGAGAATGCAAATGAGACTCTGAATTATATACCTAACAAACGAACTCAATACAGATATATATATATAATTCATATATATATGAAATGCCCCTCACGCATCATCACAAAATCTCCAGAACCATCAAGCCTACAAACTTGAAATTTGACCCATAGGTTCCTCTTGGCTTCTAGGGGCTCCCTAAGAAAGGGTTTTTCAAAATAACCATCAGAGCATTAGTATTATCCTATATTATTATTATTAACACGCTCTGATGCTAAGGAGTTCTACTCTACCTCCCCACCTGAAAAGAAATCTGTTCCAAAGGCGGAGGAGAGGAGTTTCAGTTTTGGTTTCACAGCACCAAGCAGCTTTAGTACAGAGCAGTTGAGCTAAGCCACACCCAGGCTCCTTGCTGTCTCCTTCTTGCTCACACAGCAAATACTCTTTCAGTTTCCAAACAGCCCTCAACTCTCTCACACACTGACAGGATGCTAGCCAGAGGAACACCCATGGATGCTGGTAAGCAGAGGCAGAATTTCCCCCCCTTATTTTCCTCCCCCCAAACTGAGCCCCACCACATAGTTTCGTAGTAAAGCGTGGGTACCCAGCTAGTAAATGAATAAAGAGGAAAATGGGGTTGTATTCATGTCAGAATGTGACTCAACCTGTGACCCCCGGCTGCTGGCTGAGCAAAATGGCCTCTTTCATCCCCAAATTTGGCTGAAGAGGAGAATTCCAGTTGTGCAATTCCTCCTAACTCTTTCCCCGTCAGATTTCCAGATTAGCTGCCTCTTAACATGACATTTAACATCTTGTTCTCTTTTAAATGAACGCGAACAAGGGACGGTTGGTTTACTCGGCCCCTTCAGTCTGGCTCAAGTGTCTTGGCAGCATGCCAGATCGGTGCCTGCAAACAAGACACAACAGCTGCATACAGGGCATCACTGCAGGTGTGCAGGAAGGCAGAACCCCTTAGGCAGGCCCGACTCCGAGTCAGCGGAGCGTGGAAGTTATCTCGGTTACACCAGGATATTTAGGCAATAAAGGTGGAAGAGCACCACTCTTCTTCTTCTCCTCCTCCTCCTCCTCCCTTCCTCTTCTTCCTCCTCCTCCTTCACTTCTTCTTCTTCTCTTTTTCTTCTTCTTCTTCTCCTCCTCCTCCTTCTTCCTCTTCCTCTTCCTCCTCCTCCTCCTCCTCCTCCTTCACCTCTTCTTCTTCTTCTCTTTTTCTTCTTCTTCTCCTCCTCCTCCTTCTTCCTCTTTTTTTTTTGTAAGTTTTATTTGAGTTTTCACAAAAAGAAAAGAAATACAAGTAAAACAACTTTTTTGAAAGCAGCATAATCCCGGGTTACATTTCTTCATACAGAGGCAAATTCAGGTTCGTGGTCATATTTATATTCTATTCCATATCTTATTACTATTTTACATTTTCTACATAGCTTCTCCCCTCTTTTAATTTTCTTAATTTTATTTTATTTATTCCATCTCAATTCAAATCATTGTATTTATATTTTTTGTCTGTCCCGTTTCAATTGTCTATTATCTTTTCTCATTAAACAAAATTTCTCCTGTAATTACTGATTGGAGTATGACGCCTTTATATCTTTCCCCTAAAATTATAACACTCAATATAATACATAACTTCCATTCGGATTCTGCTTGGTACACTCTTAAACTACACACTGTATTCTTGAAAAAAGAAAAAATTATAAATGTATAATATAATTAAAACAACAATCCATTCCAATTCAATTCTATCATTAATATTAATATTCATTAACATTTTGCACATTACTTTTCAAATAGATCTCATACTTCTATGGGAACAATTATGAACTTTCCATAGTTAATTCCCCCCCCCTTCACTTATATTTTATAAAACATTGACTGATTAAAATGTTCCCATTCCTTCCTAATTCAATTTTCTCATTTATTTTATTTCATTTATTTTATTCACAAACATTTCACTAAATTACACTATTTTATTCCTCTTTTTTAATCATATGTTGTTTCCAATTTTCTAAAGTTATTTCTATTACAAATATAACAATACAATCTTATGTACCTTTACAGAATCCCTTTTTCAGTTAGATTTTCACCCATTATCTCTAAATAGGTCCTGTTTCTTTATATCTTGCTCCAGACCTTTGTAACTTCTTTTCCTTTTCTTCTTCCCTCTCTTCTTCTCTCTCCCCTTTTTACCCCTTTGTCTCTCTACCTCTATTTCCCTCTTCTGCATCCCCCTTTTCTGTTGCTTTTCAACATTATATTTATTTTTCAAATTATTTTTCTTTTCTTTGGTTGTTTTTTTAAGTCTTAAGTTCTCCATTCTCTTTCCCAACTTTCCTTTTTCTTCCTCACATAGAGTTACTTGTTCATTAAAGATGGCTTCTTCTTTGTCCCAGTCTTCTTGTTTTGCAGTCTTTTCTTGTTGTTTCTCATAGTTCCAGATCTCCATTTCTAAGAATTGGAAAACGAAGCCAAAAGAACCCTTCCCTTCTTGTGCATCTTTGTATTTTTTAAGTTCCATTTTCAATTCATCCAGAAGTGATGCCATTGTAAAAAATTTTAAACAACCACCCAATTAGTTTTAGTCATTCAAATATAATAACCCAAAATCCAAAAGTCACCAAGCAATCCAAGCTGTTTCTTTTTACACTTTCTTTTTTTTCACTTTCTCTTCCTGGGGTTAGTATTTAGTTGCAAAGTTTCAGTTAAAATGTATCTTTTAGAAGTCTTATTGAAATTTCACTTTAGATTCTTTTGAAGTCCAGGCAGTCTCCTCCCTCTTCCAGATCCTGCCCTTATTCTTTTTCTCTCCCCTCCTGCTTATAGAAGAAAAAGTTTTTTAATGTCCAGAAATCTTTATTGTCCCTTTGGCATTTAATTGTATTTTCAGCTTAATTGCCTATTGATGCCAAAGCGGATTTTTCTGATTTCTTATTTAGGTCTCTTAACTGTCAGTGTAAGGAAGGAGAGCGAAGAAAAAAAAGCCAAACCTTTCCCTTTTCACTTTCTTTCCCTGCTTCCGACTCTTCTTTGGGAGCGATGTTATCTTTTGTAAAATTTAAGTTCCAGGGTACCTTAGTTATTGCTTTTTCAACTTAAGCCGGTCAGCCAAAACTTTCACTTCTTATCTTCCCCCTGCGTGTTCTTTTCCGGTTGAGTTCTTCTTTGAGGTGGCCATTTCTGACCACCGCTCCTATCGCCTTCAGGAAAGGGAGTTTGACCAGCTGAGGAGGAGAGATGCAGCTCTCCTCAACCCTGCTGGCAGTCTCCCCCTTCTCCACCAATTCTACGGGGTGGCTTAGCCCCAAAACCAGCCGGCTCGGGGCGCTCCAGCGGCGAGCCCAGGCAGAAACCGTGCATGATCACGGATTCCTATCTGTCGCCGAAGCCCTTCAAACCGGAAGTCCTCCTCCTTCTTCCTCTTCTTCTTCTTCCTCCTCCTCCTCCTCCTCCTTCACCTCTTCTTCTTCTCTTTTTCTTCTTCTTCTCCTCCTCCTCCTTCTTCCTCTTCTTCTTCCTCCTCCTCCTCCTTTCTCTTCTTCCTCTTCTTCTTCTTCCTCCTCTTCCTCCTCCCTCCTCCTTCACCTCTTCTTCTTCTCTTCTCTTTTTCTTCTTCTTCTCCTCCTCCTCCTCCACCTCCTCCTTCTTCCTCCTCCTTCATCTCTTCCTCCTCCTCCTCCTCCTCCTCTTCTCCTTCTCCTTCTCCTTCTCCTTCTTCTCCTTCTCCTTCTCCTTCTTCTCCTTCTCTCTTGCTCCTCCTTCTCCTTCTTCTTCCTCTCCCTCGGGCCTTGTGGGTTGGACCAATGGGCCAAGAGGCCAAGCGGAGGGGAGAGGAGGAGGGCTGGTTGGAATATCCAGGCCATTAGGAAGCAGCCTCCCCCCCTCCCCCCACAACCCCCTAAGCATCCCCTGCACCGAGGGCTCTCTAAGACTCCATCAGAGCCCCCACCCCCCTCTTTTCACAGGTGTTCAGGGGAGGGGTTGAATGCATGATCTCTGGGTTGCCCACTGTCGCTTACTGTTGCTGCTGTGATAGAGGGGGAAGGCAGGAAGGGCTGACAACTAAATTCAGTATCCACGCTCCCCCTTGTAGGGAAAAGCGCAGAACGGCTGCGAATGCCATAAGTTCCCCTTTAAAGGATCCACTTTTTTTAAAAAAAAGAGGATTAGGAAGAGATCCACACACCATCCATCATCCTCGGGGGGGTCCAGGGGAGACTTCTGGCCGGGATTCCTGACCTCAGGCCGCGTTTGTTGTCATCCAGGCTGCCAACTGCCCGGAAGGAGAATTAATCTGGGCAAGGGCCTGTGTGTGTGTTTGTGTGTAATTGTTGTGTGTGATTGCATATCTACAACTGCCCACGATCTCTGGGGCAAACTAATTCCACAGCAGGTGAGAAAGAAAAGGAGAAATGAGAGCCGCCGGCCCATTTGGCCACAGAAAGGAAACAAGACAGACCATTAAAACTGACTAAGACAATAAACGGACGGTTGGAACGAAATGTCCAGTAACTCTTCCGGTCTCTTGACCCCCAAGGTTTTCCCTGCCTTTCCAAAGTCCTGCAGGGTCAGGGTGGAGGAGGGGGTCGTTTGAAGAGCAGGAGACCCCCAAGGAGTAGGTGGGCTTTGGGGTTAGGGGTAATTCCCCGAAAAGGGAGGAGTTTACTAGGCAAGGCTGCCATGCCGAGGGGGGCAGAGAGTCCTCGATTTACGACGGCAATTGAATCCAAAATTTTGGTTGCTAAGCAAGAGCTTTCCCCCACTTTACGACTGGTCTTGCCGGTGTTGTTAAGCGAGTGGTTGCAGCTCTTAAGTGAGTCACACAGTCGCTAAGTGGATCTGGCTTCCCCGAGGCTCCGTTGCAAAGCAAGGCAGCTGTTCAGTGAGCTTTCACCCACTTTACAACGGAGATTTGGGGAAGCCAATTCCTCTGCGTGGCAGCTTTGCCTAGTAAACCCCTTCCCTGTTCTGGGAATTTCTCCTCTGCATTAGAGGCACCAAAATAATCCAGATGACATAAAGGCTCCTGCTGGAGCAGGGGATTGGACTACATGACCTCCAAGGTCCCTTCCAGCCCTGGATTGCTGTGCTGTTTCAAAGTATCCTCTGAAGTTGCCAGATGTTTGTGGTCCTTCCTTCCTTTACTTTTTCCCTCCCTCCCACCATCCATCCATATCTCATTCACTTTCCCTTCCCTCTTTCTTTCTTTCTTTCTTTCTTTCTTTCTTTCTTTCTTTCTTTCTTTCTTTCTTTCTTTCTTTCTTTCTTTCTTTCTTTCTCTTCCTTCCTTCCTTCCTTCCTTTTCCTTCCTTCCTTCCTTCCTTCCTTCCTTCCTTCCTTCCTTTCCTTTCTCTCCCCTTTCCCCATTGGATGAAGCCAGCGTACTTACCCTCCCTTGCTCTTCCCTTCTCTTCCTTACTCACCCCCTCCCCTTTCCTTCTCCTAAAAAGCTTTTGGCTTCCCTAAAGCCCTTGGGATGCAGCCCCTTCCCCAAGTCCCACCACCAAGATCCCACCGGGGCTTATGGCATTGGCAGCTAGCCAATTGCTTGATGACTAACTGTCCCGGGTGGCGAAAAGCCCAGGACGAGCCCTGCTTCGGTGAATCGGCCGTGCCGAAGCCCATGGGACGGAGGGGCGGTGGCCCATTTGCCCAGGGCAAATGGCCAGGTGTATGGGGGGGGGGGGTCAGCCGAGGAGAAAAGTCAAAGGAGAATCGCCCGAGGAGGAACAGTGGCGGAGAAGGCGGCGCTGCCAAGGCTGGGAGATGAAAAGTCCTAGTTAGACCCCTTGAAAAAGCACCTTTGGGACAATCAATGGGATGGTTTGACTCCAGAAGTTGCTCCATCACAGGAGGTCGGACAGCCATTTGCCTGGGATGGTCTAGGGCAGGAGGGGTCCCCAGACTTGGCAACTTGAAGACTTCTGGACTTCAACTCCCAGAATTCTCCAGCCAGCAGAGCCAAACTTGGCAACAAACTTGGCAGCTCTGCTGGCTGGAGAATTCTGGGGAGTTGAAGTCCACAAGTCTTCAAGTTGCTAAGTTTGGAGACCTCTGGTATAGGGTCTCCTACTTAGGCAAGGATTTGGACTAGAACAGGGGTTGCGAACTTTTTGGAACTCAGGGACTACCAAGCACATACTTTTAAATCCAGCGGACCACGGATGTGAATTTTGACAAACCTCAGAACACTGGCAGTGATGTTCTCTCTCTCTCTCTCTCTCTCTCTCTCTCTCTCTCTCTCTCTCACACACACACACACACACACACACACACACACACACACACACAGGTCCCTCACACACACACCCAACCCAGTGGTGGGATTCAAAAAATTTTACTACCAGTTCTGTGGGTGTAGCTTGTTGAGTGTGACAAAGGAAGGATACTGTAAAATCTCCATTTCCACCCCACTCCAAGGGAAGATTACTGCAAAATCCCCTCCCTTCCTTACCTCACTAACCTGCTTTCCAGCTCCATTCTCCTTTGCAGGGCAACAGAAGAAGACCCGACTGATCAGCTGGGACTTGGGAGGCAGAGAATAGATGGGGCGGGGCCAGTCAGAGGTGGGATTCCGAACTACTCAAAATTTCCACTACCGGTTTTCCAGAACTGGTCAGAACCTGCTGAATACTCACCTCTGCCCCACCCACTCCAAGGCAGCCACATTCATAACCTGCTTTTTAGCTCCGTTCTCAGGGGGAAAGAGAGAGAGAAAGGGAGAGACTTTTGGCTCCATGCAAGGAAAGCAACAGAAGCCGCAGAAGTCTTTCTTCCTCTCCCCCAAACTCCGCCAGAAATGAGTCTTTGCAGCCTCTTGGAGCAGGAGGCCTTGCAGGGTCCCCAAGACTCATTTCTGGCAGAGTTTGCGGGAGAGAAGGAAAGACTTCTGCGGCTTCTGCTGCTTTCCTTGCATGCAGCCAAAAGCAGAAGAAGAAAGAAGCAGAAAGAAGCAGCCCGGGGCCCAGCCAGGTGCGTGGGGCGCATGGGGCAAGTTTCCCCCCTTTCCCCCCGCCCCTCACTACCTCGCGTTGTTCGCAATGCAAGCAACGCAAACCTTGTGTTCCCGCGCAGCCTGGTTTAATTGCTTTGGGGGGGACATTTCTCTGCGGACCACCAAAATTTTCTTGTGGACCACCAGTGGTCCCCGGCCAACTGGTTGGTGACTACTGGACTAGATGACCTCCAAGGCCCCTTCCAACTCTGCTATTCTGTAATTCTGTCACACTCCATGCCAGGGTGATGGGATGGGGAAGAGGCAGCAGGGGGTCCAGCTGGGACTTGCTCTCTGTGAGGAGGGATGAGCCTTCACACCACTGCTCTCCTCCTCCTCCTCCTCCTCCTCCTCCTCCCGTCCCTCCTCGGACGCCCCAGGTCAGAGCCCAACACTTCAGAAGGAAGCTTCCCGCGTAGGAATGACCCCGAGGATCGTCTTGTGTCTCTGGGAAGCAGGCAGGGGAGTGATAGCACTCCGTGTCCCAAGGCCTGGAATTTCCTCTCCTCCTTCAGCCTCTTTCATTTTACACAGCCCAGCTGTTGGGAGGGTGGGATTACACACACCCCCCGCCAGATTTGCCCGGTTTCTCCAGCACCTCAATGTAACCCATGCACAAAGCCTCCGCCCCTTTCTTTATTCTATATTATTTCATTTGTTTGTCCAGCATGTGTGAGAAAACAAGTATAACTATGAACATAACATATGAACATATAAGTATAAACAGGGATAAGCATATACGTAATAGATGAGTAAAAATACAAGGGGACAACAGGACAGGGACGGGAGGCACGATGGTGCACTTACGCACGCCCCTTGCAGACCTCTTAGGAATGGGGTGAGGTCAATAGTGGTTAGTTTGAGGTTGAAGCTTTGTGGGTCAGAGGATGTAACAACAGAGTCAGGGGGTGTGTTCCAGGCATCGACCGCTCTGTGGCTGAAGTCATGTTTTCCGCAGTCGAGTTTGGAGCAGTTTACTTTGAGTTTGTATCTATTGTTTGGCCGTGTGGTTGAAGCTGAAGAAGTCACTGACAGATAGGACATTGTAGCAGACAATTCTGTGTACTAAGCTCAGGTCAGACCGTAGGCGGCATCGTTCTAGGTTGTCCAGGTCCGAAATTTCGACCTGGTGGCATAAGGGATTCCATGGCTAGTGAAGGAGTGGAGGGGTCTTCTTGTGAAATACCTCTGGACCCACACAATTGTCTTAATTGTATCAATTAATGCAATTAATGTCAAACTTGCACGGCAGCTTCTCAGGTGGCCCCTCCATGTGAGGCTGCAACACCTGGCGGAGATCCAAGCATGGGCTGCCCAGATACCTCCTTATTCTTAAAAGCCACGGGCTTTTCGGCCGTTGAAGGCAAAGCCAAGAATTCCCCTCTTTGGTTCTCCATCCCCACCAACCCAGCAAGAAAGGAGCTTCATCACCTCCTGATCAAATCGCCCTCTTGTATTGTCTTACAAGAGCTAGTTGACAGAAGAGCAGAGTTGGAAGTCTTCCTGTCCATCCGCTGCTCAACCCCTGGTTGCTGGCACTGGGTGTGTCTAGTCTGATGACAAGAAGGACCAGGGGAGACAGGATGACGGTGCTCCAAGATCTCAGGGGTTGCCACCAAGAAGAGGGAGGGGCCCCAAGCGATTCTCCAAAGCCCCAGAGAAGGCCGGAGAAGAAGCAACGGGGGGAAACTCATCCAGGAGAGAAGCAACCGGGAACTGAGGAGGAATGTCCTGATAATTAGAAGAAGAATTAACCAGTGGAACAGCTGGCCTTCAGAAGCTGTGAATAGCAATAGCACGTAGACTTATATACCACTTTATAGTGCTTTACGGCCCACTCTAAGCCATGTACAGAATCAGCCTGTTGCCCCCAACAATCTGGGTCTCCATTTGATCGACCTTGGAAGGACGGAAGGCTGAGTCGACCTGGAGCCGGTGAGATTTGAATTGCCAAATTTCAGGCAGCTGGCAGTCAGCAGAAGTAGCTTGCAGTACTGCACTCTTAACCATTCTGCCACCGAATACTCCAACACTGGAGGTTTTTAAGAAGAGATTGGGAAACTATTTGTCTGAAGTGGTGTAGGGTTTCCACCTGCCTAAGCAGGGGGTTGGACTAGAAGACCTCCAAGGTCCCTTCCAACTCTGTTATTCTATTCTATAGCGTCTCATCTTTCTCTCTCTCCCTCCCTCCCTCTCTCTCTCTCACCTACACCCAGTCTATTTGCAAAACAAAGATGAAGCGATACACACCGACACGCTCGGTGTGATAGATACGATAGCCTGCTGCTGTCGAGACTGAACAGCTTACAAGCTGTTGCCAAGATGTCAGGCTGTGATTTTTTTTTAAACCAGTGTAGCATCAACCTGGCATAACCTACAGGCCAAGCATTGTTTAAACAACAAGCTCTGATATTCCAAGTTTTGGCAGAAGGCATTGGTTTATATAAATATGATTATTTGACAAGAGCTATAATCCTCAGAGGACATTCTTCCCGTAAACTATTTGCCCTGGGCATGGAATTGGGCAATCAGGCAACGTAAATGGGTTCTCCCTGACGCTGCAGATCTTGCAGAGTTGGGAGGAGAAATATGTGGCTTCTTTTACGCCGTGGACTGAGGCTTGATTGCACCGGATTAACAGCTTGGCTCTAGAGGTTGGCTTTGCACAGATGAGTAGTGTGTAAGGAGATATGGCACACAGAATAAAGTAGGTTTAAAAAAAGATAGTGGTATCAGTGAATTAGAAATATATATGTACTTGAATTTGGATTTGCATATCTATATATCTATATCTCTATCTATCTATCTATCTCTATCTATCTATCTCTATCTATCTATCTATCTATCTATCTATATCTATCTATCTCTCTCTCTCTCTCTCTCTCTCTCTCTCTATCTATCTATCTATCTATCTATCTATCTATCTATCTCTATCTATCTATCTATCTATCTATCTATCTATCTATCTATCATCTATCTATCTATCTATCTATCTATCTATCTATCTATCTATCTATCTATCATCTATCTATCATCTATCTATCTATCTATCTATCTATCTATCTATCTATCTATCTATCTATCTATCTATCTATCTATCTATCTATCTATCTATCTATCTATCTATCTTTCCTGTCTCCTTGGGCGTAAAGAAAAAATAACTGCTGCAAACTCCACATGCAGTAAGCCCTCAGCTCCATCCAGTCGCCCTGACTCTACCCCAAATTAAGGGTCGTAAAAAGGGAGGCTTTTTATATACATTGTGTGTATGTGAGTGTGTAGAGAGATGGGGAGACAGAGACAGAGAAAGACAGACAGAGAGAGAGACAGACACAGTCACAGACAGGCAGAGAAAGAGGGCGGGATTGTAATGGTTTGTTGTTATAATGACATATATTATGAGGTATTTTGGTTTTTGATAGAGTATTATTATGGGCTCTTAATTCCCCTTCTTTTTGTATATATAACCATCACTAACATTTCTATGTTTTGCTCTATTTATCTTCCTCCTGCTATTAAAATAAAAAGCATTAATTTTTAAAAAATAAACAGGAAGTGCTGATATGTCCTCAGTTTGGAACATTGGCTGTTGCCTGGAATAAGTCTGTGAGCTTAAGAGAAAGAATGAAACAATCAAGCCGTTTTTACTTAAAACATATTTTTAATGAAGTGTATGTCAGCACAGGTGTTTTATACCTTAACAGCCAAGTGAGATACATGATTTATACATTATTTATCGATACAATGTTGCAAAGATCTGCATTAATGAAGATTTTAGAGTTCGCTTTCCCCCAACCACCTTTTCTTATCAAACACCGGAGTGCAACGATGGTCATCTTCAAGAAGGTAAACTGGCCACTAGCCGTCTTCCAAGCCCGACCCAGGAAGGAGGCAAAAGCCGTCATCTAAGGCAGCAGTGTCCAACCGTGGCAACTTTAAGACCTGTGGACTGTTTGGCACAGCCAGGTACAAACAAGCAAGGTACAAACTCCGGCGGATAGTTAGGACTTCAGAAAAAAAAACCACTTGCAACCAGACTGCCTTCCACCGAGGACCTAGATAATGCCTGGGTCATCCTGGACATCAACTCTTTCGACATCTCCCCTTGGGACTCCACTGTGGGGCATCGCATGCCAAAACAATTCGACACCAAGGTAGTTCCCCCCCGCTCCCCCCACCCCCATGCCATCACTCTGCTGAACACCTCATTCTCTCAGCATTGTCTTAGGTCTAAGGATATTTACACGTGTAGTAGGACTGTATTACTATTACTATTACTATTCCCATCTTTTCTACTACTTCTCTTTTGGGTATCATTATTATTATATTATTCTTATTATTGCATGTACATTGAGAGCTTCTGCACTGGAGACAATTTCCTTGTGACTCTAAATCACACTTGGCCGAATCAAATATGCTATCCTATCCTATCCTATTCCTAATTCATATTCTATTCTATTCTATTCTATTCTATCCTATTCATTCTATTCTATTCTATTCTATTCTATTCTATCCTATTCCTATTCCTATTCCTATTCCTATCCCTACCCTACCCTACCCTACCCTACCCTCCTATATTCTATTCTATTCTATTCTATTCTAATTCTATCCCATCCTATCCTATCCCATCCATCCCATCCTATCCATCCTATTCCTATCCCACCCTACCCTACCCTACCCTACCCTACCCTACTCTATATTCTATTCTATTCTATTCTATTCTAATTCTATCCTATCCTATCCTATCCTATCCTATCCTATCCTATCCTATTCCTATCCTACCCTACCCTACCCTACCCTACTCTATATTCTATTCTATTCTATTCTAATTCTATTCTATTCTGGCTGGGGAATTCTGGGAATTGAAGTCCATAGGTCTAAGTTGCCAAGGTTGGATGCGCCTGGTCTAGGGTGCGCCTAAGGCTTCCTCTTGCTTCGGGCTCTGGGAAATCGTTAAGACGTTAAGAGGCGCCTCCAAGGTGCCCTCAAGACCAGCCGGAGACCTGGAGAACCTCTTGGTGGCAGGGGAAGACCAGGGTTGGCTCTTCCAGGTGGATATTTCCACTTGAATATTTCCCTGGGCAGAAAGGGGGACAGGGGTGGGCTTGAAGGCAGAATGTGCACGACAGAACCTGAGAGAAGAACGAAGGGGCTTCCTTCTCACATGCCGGTGCATCGCTGTAGAGAAGCAGCCCCGCTGAGATTCCAACCAGCTGGGTTTCTGCTGGCTGGCGGTAAACCTCCTTCGGAGCTCAGCCCGGGAAGGATTCAGGCCTGGGAAGAGGCGTTCCTGTCACAGAAGGGGAGAGCAAGCAGGTGACTGTCAGAGGAACGAGGTCTCTGGAAGTGGCTGGAAGCAATAAGGAAGATTTCATGCCCCCAGGACCACGATGGAAATTAGCAACCGCCCTCGGACAGAATCGATGGGGACAAGGCCCCTTTTTGAAAATGAAGGCAGCCCAGATTGCTGGGTCTACTCCAGAAAGCAGGGAGCACCTCTTGCGAGGTGGGCTCTCTCAGGTTGAGGCCAGGGGTGGGCTGCCACTGGTTTGGCCGGGTTCGGGAGAACCCATAGCTAACATTATGGCCAAATCCCATCCCTGGCTGCCATTTTGCGGGGTCCCATGGAGGTGGAGGAGGAGGAGGAAGAGGAGGAGGAGGAGGAGGAGATAAGACCACCTACTTCTTATGCAGACTTTTCCCCTTGGATCTGGGTTGCTTGTTATCCAGGAGCGTCTTAAACTCAGCGGCCACAGGGGAGTCAAGAGGGTAGCAGAGTTTGCGATTACGCACCGTGATGAACCTGAGCCAGGAGAAAACACAGGAAACCATCTGGGGACGCCGCCTGCCTACCCTCTTGGCTCCGCAGAGCCATCAGGGGCATCATCCCAAGGCTGGGAATCTCACCACCAGCTAGGAGTCCAAGGAGGGCGCATGCGAGCCGCGTGCTTGTCCGAAGGGCGGCCCCAGACCCGCTCCAGGCCCTCCGATATAGCTCTGCCTTCTCCTGCTCGCCAACCATTTCAGCCGAATTCTGCGCTGGCCTTCCTCCCCTGGAGCTCCAGGCCCTCTGCTCTAACCCTGACCCTCAGCCCTGACCAAGCTGGATTTGTAGCTTTACTATATAACTCAGCGTGTTGTCTGAAGCCAGCTCATGCAGTGGGCACAGGCTGCCAATCCAGGCCAACGGTTTAATTCAAGACCTGGGATGGAGGGCCTCTAACTGAATTTTGACATTTAGATTTCAAGTTTAAGATTCCTGTGCACAGCTCAATGTTTTACACTGCACTTTAATTGAACGGATGTCAGCCCCTTAGATCAGGGGTCTCCAACCTTGGCCACTTTAAGACTTGTGGACTTCAACTCCTAGAATTCTGGGAGCTGAAGTCCACAAGTCTTAAAGTGGCCAAGGTTGGAGACCCTGCCTTAGATTACCAAAACTGGCTGAGGAATTCTGGGAGTTGAAGTCCACAAGTCTTAAAGTGGCCAAGGTTGGAGACCCCTGCCTTAGATTACCAAAGCTGGCTGAGGAATTCTGGGAGTTGAAGTCCACAAGTCTTAAAGTGGCCAAGGTTGGAGACCCCTGCCTTAGATTACCAAAGCTGGCTGAGGAATTCTGGGAGTTGAAGTCCACAAGTCTTAAAGTAGCCAAGGTTGGAGACCCCTGCCTTACATTACCTCTGGCAAGGTGTTTATAAGTCACATGAGTTTAAATGGAAGCTTAACAAAATAAATTTAAATAAAAGCTAAGTTTAAAGAAATATAAGCTTTTTTTAAAAAAATAAACAAATAATTTTAAAAACTATACAAGTTTTTTTAAAAATAAATAAATGAATGAATGAATCCATTTTAAAAGAAACCCTGCGTTGTGTGAATGCACCTGGAACCAGAGTCCAACCCAGATAATGTGGTCCCAGCTGCAAAGGGGACCTTGTCCCCAGGTCTGGTGCCCCATGGCCACCCTCCCAATACCACACCCCACCAACCAGGACCTGCGGCTTTCCAGCCAGCCAGTCCCTTTCCCGTGTTTTGTGGGGTACTCACACAAAAGCCTTGATGGGACATCCGTTGTTTGTATCCTGGATTTCATAACCCTTGAACCTCGACAGCCACTGGAGAGAGAGCGGCTTGTCTCGGGTGGACATGCAACAATCCCAGAGAACCACCATTCCTAGAAGGGGAAAAGAGAAGGCAGAACATAGAATCAAAGCGCCGGAAGCGTCTTCGGGGATCCCCAAACCTGACAACTTGTAAGACTTGTGGATTTGGGCTTTGCTGGCTGAGGAATTCGGGGAACTGAAGTCCACCAGGGTCACAAGTTGCCCAGTTTGGAGACCCTTCCCCCTTCTAGGGAGATGCTGTGGCAAGGGGAGCAATTGGCAGGCGGAGGGAAGCGTTCGGCACTCAGGGGAGAGCAGGTAGCTCGCCAAGGACTCGGGAATCGCTCGGCTGCGGATTTTGGAGGTCTCGCTTTAGATCACCCTTTCGATTCGCATCGGATCAGTTGCCTGGTTTGAAGCGTGTCGCTTTGGCAAAGGGGACCTAGGGGAAACCCAGCTGACGATTGGGGATCCGCAAAAACGCTTTCAAGCTGTTTTGAAGGCTTTTATCGTTTTCAATTGTTTAAAATGTTTTTTTTTTTTTAAGATTTTAATTGTACTATATGTTTTTGAATTGGGAGCAGCCCAGGGTCGTTTGCAGAGACAGGCGGCTGTAAGAAATCAATCAATCAAACCAACCAACCAACCAACAAACAAACAAATATAAACCACAAAAGTTTGGCTGGAAAGGTCTCCGTTAAATCCGGACTGCTCTGCTTCTAGGAATAAAGCTGATTAAAGGGCAAATCAGAATACAGAATAGCACACTTGGAAGGGGCCTTGGAGGTCTTCTAGTCCAACCCCCTTTCCAAGCAGAAACAAACGTTGATACCTAATTAAAGCAGTCAATGTTATCATTTCCGCCCCCCTGGTTCTATCACCTTTTCCATCCGTTCTTCTGGAAGGTATGAGGGATACTGGTAATCCTCCACTTATGACTAAATTGGGATGGGTGGGCTTCAACTCCCAGAATCCCCCAGCCAGCGAGGCCAAGGTTGGGAAACCCTGTCGTAGCATTATGCCTGCACCCTTAAAGATCCCTGCCTAGTGGTGAGATCCCTTACCTTGGGCTTGGAAGAGGCAGAGTCCGGCCGCCAGGAGACAGAGGGCGAGGCGTGGAGCCAGGATCATCCTGAGCAAAGGATTGGGTCCTCCGAGGGCTGTCAGGAAGAGTGGACTGGCTCCTGCTGCCTTCTGCGGCTCCCTATATACTGTCGTCCAAACTCCTTTCAGTTTTCCTTTTTCCCTTCTTTCCCTTGGCAGCTGGCCAGTTCCTTCCTGCCAGTTTGTGGACCGAGGGGTTTTCTGGCAGGGACTTGCTCCTCTTGAGAAAGTTGTCAGATCTTTAGTGCAGCTGCCAAAGATGATGTCTCATTTCCATAATTTATTGTGCTTATTTACTCAAAGTTAATTGTTGATTCTAGTAAATACCATCATTGCAGTCGTAAAAAGAAAGGATCCAGATTCCAAGGGACTCATCCTCTCTCTCTCTCTCTCTCTCTCTCTCCTCCACCCTGTCTTTGGAGTTTGAGACGGTTGGGAAACAAATGGGAGATGGCAAAGTCAGTTGGCTCTGGCTTCAGCCCTGGGAATGGCACGGGGACTTCAAGAAGAGGCGGCAGGGTGGCCCACTTGCATCCTTCGTTAAGGTTGCCCTGGGCATTCGCCTCGCTTGCGCTGGCACCTGCCCCTCCTCACCCTCTTGCTCGGCTGATCACCAGGAGAGACTGTTTGTAACTCACATTGGAAGTGTGAGGATCCTTGGTGATCTCTCAGCTTGGTAATTTTCTTGCAGGCGTTTCATGACCCAACTAGGCAACGTCATCAGTGTAAGAAGAGAGTGGGGTTTGTGGAGTGGGGGGAAGAGGAGGAGGAGGAGGAGGAGGAGGAGGAGAATGACGACTGTGGGGTCCTTGGTGCTCTGTGGATTTGGCTGGTTGTTGCTTTTTTACAGACGTTTCATTATCCAACTAGGTAACATTATCAGAGCTAAAACGACGAGGGGTTTGTGGAAAGGAGGAAGACTGTGGGGTCCTTCCTGGGTCATCTCTAAGATTGGTTGCAAACATTTCATTACCCAACCAGGCAACACAATCAGTGCTAGAAAGGAGCAGGTTTTGGGGTAGGAGCCACGGTGGCGTAGTGGTTACTGCAGGCGACTTCTGCTGACTGACTGCTGCTAGCCGTTTGGCCGTTCGACTCTCACCAGCTCCAGGTTGACTTAGCCTTCCCTCCTTCCGAGGTGGGTCAAATGAGGTGCCAGATTGATGAGGAGGGCAACAGGCTGAGTCTGTAAACTGCTTAGAGAGGGCTGGAAAGCACCGTGAAATGGTATATAAGTCTAAGGGCTTCTGCTATCGCTATCTTTTTTTTTTTATACAAGTGGCTTACCTTACCCTGCAGTGGTGGGATTCAAACTTTTTTACTACCAGTTCTGTGGGTGTGGCTTGGTGGGCGTGGCAGGGGAAGGATACTGCAAAATCCCCCTTCCCTGCCCACTGACCTGCTTTCCAGCTCCGTTCTCCTGTGCAGGGCAACCCAAGGAGACCCAGCCAATCAGCTGGGACTCAGTGGGAGGCAGAGAAGAGACGGGGTTGGCGGGGCCAGTCAGAGGCAGCATTGGCCGGTTCTCCCAAACGACTCAAAATTTCCACTACTGACTCTCCAGAACTGATCAGAACCAGCTGAATCCCACCACTGTCACCCTGGCAGTGTTGGTGGGAGTGTGGCTTTTTTTTCCTTGGTGGGTTATTGTTTTCTGCTTGCTTGTTTGTCTGGTGTTAATCCATGCGTATCTGGGATTCTTTTCTCTGTCTCTCTCTCTCTCTCACTTTTTGTTGTTGTTACAATCCTTGATGTTTTCTGAGTTCGGTTGCTTTCTTGCATGTTTCATTACCCAGATAGGCCAAATCGTAATTACTGGTACAATATTTTTCCTCCAAGTCTTGAAATAGAGGACCCTCTTTTTTAAAGAAAGGGGTTTTCTCCAAGCTGGAGTGTTCTCAACTATTATTAACCTGTGTGTGTTCCTCTTTTCCCCTCTATCGCATCTTCCTGGCCTATCTGAGCACGGGTGGGGGGGGGGGGGCTTCTGCCACTTCTTCAGCATGGAAAAAAAAAGCGGCTTTGGGGTCATTTTATGGGTTCCTTCATCACCGTGGAGCATCAACGAAACTGCTGGGTTTGTGCCCCTCTCTGAGCCCCCAGGGGTTAAAATTCACCAGGGTTCCCCTCAACGCTCGCACCCCGGCCCCAAGGTCCTTGATCGAGCTAATTAAGCTGGAAGTGCAAACAGAGCTGGGAATTCATAATCCAAACAACCTTCCAATTGTGTTTATTAGCCTTGCTTTTGCGGCAATTAATTATAAATTCATAAAATAAACTATAAAAATACAACCGGTCTGTTTGTGATAAAAATGAACGCGGGAGTGAGAAAGCCAGATGGGTGAAAACCTCATAATTGTGCAACCAATTAAATATCAGGAAGGGCAGGAGGAGTGGGGGGGGCAACCAGAGAGCCCCACTATTCAGGCACAGCCCCAAAAAAGGGAGGGGACATGCTTTGGAGGCTGCAGCAGAAGCCATGAAGGAGCTGAGCACTCAAGGACAGAGATGGATCCCGCCACAACCACCATTAGGGCTGCGTGGAATCACCCATCCTTGGCTCAGCACTCCCCAGCCTCAGGCCAAAAGGGAGGGGGGGAGGAGGAGGAGGAGGAGGAAGAGGAGGAGGAGGAAGATGTGATCCATGCAGTCTTGGCGATTCGGAGTCTTGGCGATTCCATGGGCCAGGTCTGTCCACACCTTCCAGTCTTGCACAACTTCTTTGAGTTTTTCTCTGCTCTGGTTGGTGTCAGCTTGGAACAGGGGTCCCCAAACTTGGCAACTTGAAGACTTGTGGACTTCAACTCCCAGAATTCTCTATGCTGGCTTCCCTGTCCGAAAGTTTCTCCTTATTTCCAGGTTGAATCTCCCCATGATCAGTTTCCATCCATTATTCCTTATCTGGCCTTCGGGTGCCTTGGAAAATAGCATGATCCCCCCTCCTCCCTGGGGCAGCCCCTCCCTCAAATATTGGAAGACTGCTCTCCTGACTCCCCTGGTCCTTCTCTTCCCTAGACTAGCCAGGCCCAGTTCCTGCAACCGTTCTTCATATGTTTCATCCTCCAGTCCCCTCACCATCCTGGTTGCTCTTCTCTGCACTTTATTTCTAGAGTCTCAACATCTTTTTTATAATGTGGTGACCAAAACTGGATGCAGTACTCTAGGTGTGGCCTTACTAAGGCTTTATAGAGTGGTATTAGTACCTCCCTTGATCTCGATTGTATCCCTCTGCTAATGCAATTTAGGATTGCATTGGCTTTTTTGGCTACGGCTGCTGCACACTCACTGCTGACTCCTATTTAGCTGATTGTCCCCTAAGACTCCAAGATCCCCCTCCCAGTTCCTGCTATTGAGCCCAGTTGCACCCAGTCTAGATGTGTCCTTTTGGTTTTTCTTGCCTAAGTGTAGGACTTTACTTTTCTCTACATTGAATTTCATGTTGTTAGATAGGGCCCAGTGTTCCAGTCTGTCAAGATCCCTCTGGATCTTCAGCCTATCTTCTAGGGTGTCGGCTACTCCTGCCAGCTTAGTATCATCTGCAAATTTGCTAAGTTCCCCTTCTATCCCTCATCTAAGTCATTAATAAAGATATTGAAGAGTCCTGGGCCTCAGACGGAACCTTGTGGCACCCCACTGCTTGCTTCCCTCACCCTCCCATCCTTCTGAGGTGGGTCAAATGAGGACCCAGATGGTTGGGGGCAAAATGTTGACTTTGTAACCGCTTAGAGAGGGCTAAAAAGCTCTGTGAAGCTGTATATAAGTCTCAGGGCTCTTGCTATTGTTATTTCTGTTCATCTGTCCATTCATTTCTCCATCCATCTATCTATCTATCTATCTATCTATCTATCATCTATCTATCTATCTATCTATCTATCTATCTATCTATCTATCTATCTATCTATCTATCCATCTATCTATCTATCTATCTATCTATCTATCTATCTATCTATCTATCTATCTATCCATCTATCTATCTATCTATCATCTATCTATATCTATCTATCTATCTATCTATCTATCTATCATCTATCTATCTATCATCCATCCATCAATCAATCAATCAATCTATCTATCTATCTATCATCCATCAATCAATCTATCTATCTATCTATCATCTATCTATCAATCATCCATCAATCAATCAATCATCTATCTATTTATCTATCTATCTATCTATCTATCTATCTATCTATCTATCTAATCTCTCTCTCTGTGTGTATTATCTATATCTGTCTATCTGTCTGTCTATCTATCTATTCTCTCTCTCTCTCTCTCTGTATTATCTATATCTGTCTGTCTGTCTGTCTATCTATCTATCTATCTTCTCTCTCTCTTTCTCTATCTCTCTATCTCTGCATTATCTATATCTGTCTGTCTATCTATCTATCTATCTATTCTCTCTCTCTCTCTCTGTATTATCTATATCTGTCTGTCTGTCTATATATCTATCTTATCTATCTATCTATCTATCTATCTATCTATCTATCTATCTATCTATCTATCTATCATCTATCTATCTATCATCTATCTATCATCTATCTATCTATCATCTATCTATCTATCTATCATCTATCTATCTATCTATCATCCATCAATCTATCATCTATCTATCTATCATCTATCTATCTATCTATCACCCATCAATCTATCTATCTATCTTTCTATCACCTATCTATCTATCATCTATCTATCATCTATCTATCTATCATCTATCTATCTATCATCTATCTATCATCTATCTATCATCTATCTATCTATCTATCATCTATCTATCTATCTATCCATCTATCTATCTATCTATCTTTCTATCACCTATCTATCTATCATCTATCTATCATCTATCTATCTATCTATCTATCTATCTATCATCTATCTATCTATCATCTATTTATCTATCTATCATCCATCCATCAATCAATCAATCAATCTATCTATCTATCTATCTATCTATCTATCTATCTATCTATCTATCTATCTATCTATCTATCTATCATCATCTATCTATAATCTATTTATCATCTATCTATCTATCTATCATCTATCTATCTATCTATCTATCACCTATCTATCTATCATCTATATCATCTAACTATCTATCTATCTAACTATCTATCTATCTATCTATCTATCTATCTATCTATCTATCTACCTACCTACCTACCTACCTACCTACCTATCTACCTATCTACCTATCTACCTATCTCTGAGCCGTGATGGTACAGTGGTCAGAAGGCAGGACTGCAGGCTTACTCTGCCCACAGCCAGGAGTTCGATCCTGACTGGCTCAAAGTTGACTCAGCCTTCCCTCCTTCCAAGGTGGGTCAAATGAGGACCCAGATTGTTGGGGGCCAGAGGCTGACTCTGTAAGTGCTTAGAGAGGGCTGTCAAACATTGTGAAGCAGTATATAAGTGTATTGCTGTCTGTCTATCTGTCATCTATCTATCCCTTTGGTGCAGGGGTCGGAATGCAGCATTGCAGGCTGACTCTGCCCACCGATGGTAAGTTCGATCCTGACTGGCTCCAGGTTGACTCCGCCTTCCCTCCTTCCGAGGTGGGTCAAATGAGGACCCAGATTGTTGGGAGCAACAGGCTGGCTCTGTAAACCGCTTAGAGGAGGCTGGAAAGCCCTGGGAAGTGGCATATAAGTCTTGAGTGCTCTTGCTATTTCTTTCTTTTCTTTTCTCTTTCCTTCTTTTCTTTCTTTCTCTTTTCTCTCTCTTTCCCTCCTTTCCTCTCCCCATCTCTTTCTTTCCTTCCTTCTTTACTGGTTGGATTTCTTCCTAAAGATTTGCTCAGCCTTCCCTCCTTCCGAGGTGGGTCAAATGAGGACCCAGATTGTTGGGAGCAACAGGCTGGCTCTGTAAACCGCTTAGAGGGGGAAATATAACTCCAATCTCCCCAGCTTTGCTGAGGGGGGAAGGGATGGTCCTATAGGAGTGGCAGGCAAGAGCACACATGCACGCCGCTCGCACACAAGAGGAGCCTGTGCACTCGAACCCGCTGCTCACTCGTGTGGAGTTGCCCGCGTGCGTTTTCCCTGCGCTTCTGCGACCCAGTTCTGAATGGCCCAAGGCCTGGCGATGGGCCACAGCCCGGGGAAGTGGGAGACCCCTGCGATCCAGCCCTGTGGGGTGGCATATAAGCCTAAGTGCTATTGCTGGTGCTATTATTATTTTTTTTCAGTGTCTTTGTAACGCCAAATAGGCACCGAAGGACGGGGAAGGAGAGGAATTTTCTGGGAATTTGCTCTCCAATCTCCAGCTGCCGTTTGCTTGTAAGCCTAAAAGATGGTCGGCTGGATTTCTCTCGTGCCAAGTCTCCTTCCCTGCGTCTTTTCCTTTCCATGAATTTTGCCCTTTCCTTGTCACGAGTTCCAGGTTTCTTGTTTGTCCCAATTTGTCCTTTATTGCTGTTCACCCCCCTCCCCAACCAGAGTTATTATTCCGTTTGGTTGCTCCACTTTATACGTAGCTTCTCCTGGCTGGTTCGTTCCTCCAATATCTCTCCCGGCTTCCTACTCTAGCGAGCACCCACCATGTTTCAAAACACAATGCAGCACTAGCAATAAAATATGTGTCCAACATCCTTTAATAATGAATGTCCCATGAAAGACACCCAGCTGTGCAGGCTGCCATAACCCAGAGGGTATGCAAACTTCCATTGCCAAAGCAATATGCAAAGAAGGAGCCCCCTCACCCCAAAGTGCCAGAAAGAGAGGCAGCCCCTGGGGCATCCCCAAGAGACCCCCTCCAGACCCCCTGCACATCTGGACAGATGCAGAAACGAGTCCTCCCATTGACTAACCTAGAACGAAGGAGAAACTTCCGGACAGCGAGGACAAGGGAGCGGCCTCCCTCCAGAGGTTGCTTCAACAGTGGAGGTTTCGAAGAAGAGATGGGACGGCCATTTGTCCAGAATGGTGAACATTCTCCTGCTCAAGCAAGGGTTGGACTAGAAGATCTCTACAGTCCCTTCCCACTCCGTTATTCTGTTAATTAATCGATGAAACAGTTTGCCTTCTGCAGTTGTGGGTGGTTCATCACTGGGGGCTTTGAAGAAGAGGCTAGACATTCATTTGTCTGAAATGGTACTATAGGGTCTCCTGCCTGAGGGCAGCGGGATGGACTAGATGATCTCCAGGGTACTTTCTAATGCTGTTATTCTACTATCCTGACTCTAGATCAGCTCAAGTGGGGAGGTCTTGTCACGTCAGAGGACAAGGCTGAGATTTCCTGATTTTTCCTGTGTTTTGTAGGGAGTTTCAGTGTAGCCTTCTGAACTTCAAGGCTGTTTTTAGGTTCCGCCTGGATGCTTCTCGACCGGACGGGAACCCCACCGCTGAGTCTCAGGGATGCTGGTTGAAGCTGGGTCTGGACAGGGGCACCCGATGGGTTCTTCACGAGCCTCCTTGTGCCCGGGGCTTGAGGTGACCCACCCCTGGATCTCAACACAGGCAGCAGCTTAGCCAAACCTCCTTCCCATTCGGGTCTTCTTGGGCCCAGCCGATGCTTACAGGAGTCCTTGCCACACCCAGAGTGGACGTTTTCGGTCAAGAACTGAAGCCGTGTGGCTCTGCCTGGAACAGCCTCTGCAGTTGGGTGCAATCTTGGTCACCCTGTGCTTGTTTTAGGGGGATTTTTTTTTTCCTGCATGGAAACGGCAATTTTAGCAGGTGCAGAACCAGCATGCACTTCATAACTAATCTCAGGGTATTAAGCAATCATATGCAAGAGCTCCTCCAATTGTACTGCTCTCCACTTATCTGTGAATGGTTGGCAGTGAAATTTTACAATTTTACAAGTTTAATTTGGGTGTGCCATCCTTCATAGCTAGCAGTAAGAAAGAAAAGAGGTGCTGCAGTCACTTCCTTCTCTTTGGGAAAACAAAAAGTAAAAACTGTCTACCCCAGTTCTTCCCGTGGTGTTGACTCCGTCCCCCTCGGTCTGCTGGTTCTTCTCTTCTTTTCTTCCCTTCCATCTTTTCCCAGCATTATCAACTTCTCCAGAAAGCTGAGTCTTCACGCTGAGTGTTAAGTCTGGTAGATCGGTTCTGGGTAGATCAGGTCGCATTGAGAGGCGAGACTCCAAAGTGTACAGTCAGCTCTTTATTGCATGTATGGAACAGTTCAAGACCTGCGAGCCGCTTGGCTTTATTCAGCCGGCCGGCGGCTCGGCGGCCAATGGCAGAGCTTTGAATCTCCCGCGATCGGCTCGGCCAATCGCGGTAGACTCTTAGCGCACCAATCACAGGAGTTCTGTTAGCCAATCCGTGTGGGCCAATCAGAATGCGATGTTTCAAGAATGTTAATATAGAACCCTGAGTCTTCAAAGCTGAGTCTTCACGTTGATTGATGGACTGCGTGCCATCAAGTCATGGTTGACTCTTGGTAACAACATAGATTGTTTTTCCAGGATAGCCAATCCCCAAATTGGTCCTTCAGGCCTTCCAATAGTTGACCTATCAGCACTACAATTGAGACATGAGGCTGGAAGGGACCTTGGGGGTCTTCTAATCTGACCCCCTCGGTCTGCTTGGCCTCCTCCTCTTCTTCTCTTTCCTTCCACCTTTTCCCAACATTGACAACTTATCCAGAGAGATGAGCCTTCGTGTCGATTGA
>NC_141991.1:256519468-256541968 GCF_049901715.1 Pseudonaja textilis
AGGAGGGAATGGAAAGGAAAGGAAGGGAAGGGAAGGGAAGAAGGAAAGGAAAGGAAAGGAAAGGAAAGGAAAGGAAAGGAAAAGAAAGGAAGGGAAGGGAAGGAAAGGAAAGAAGGAAAGGAAAAGAAAAAGGAAAGGAAAGGAAAGAAGGAAAGGAAAGGAAAGGAAAGGAAAGGAAAGAAAGGAAAGGAAAGGAAAGGAAAGGAAAGGAAAGGGAGGAGAGGAAAGGAGGAAGGAAAAGGGAAGGAAGGAAGGGAAGAAGGAAAGGAAAGGAAAGGAAAGGAAAGGAAAGGAAAGGAAAGGAAAGGAAAGGGAAAGGAGAAAGGAAAAGAAAGGGGAAGGAAAGGAAAGAAGGAAAGGAAAGAAAAAGGAAAGGAAAGGAAAGAAGGAAAGGAAAGGAAAGGAAAGGAAAGGAAAGGAAGGGAAGGGAAGGGAAGGGAAGGGAAGGAAAGAAGGAAAGGAAAAGAAAAGGAAAGGAAAGGAAAGAAGGGAAGGAAAGGAAAGAAGGAAAGGACTTTCTTTTCCCCTGGCTGGTTCATGCAGAGTGGAAGCAGAACTGTTAAGTTTGAGCAATGAGAGACTGAACCAGAGCATGAGTGCAACAGTACTTTATTTTACAAATAAAGGGCTGACCGTGCTTGCCAAGCCTGGAACTGGCTCGCAGCAATCAGCAACCAGTTGGACCCCGCAGCCTGCTTTTATAGCTGGCTGCTGGGGAGAACCAACCAATGGGAATGGGGGAATATCGCCCACACAAAGTGAGTGGACCTGAGTGAGAACTCCTGAGTCCTCAGGACATAACACCCTTCCCCCAGATGCGAACACGCATAGTCCTTGAGGTAGATGGGGGTTTGTGTTGGCGCCCGGAGCGGTGCAACTCGGGAACATTGTCTGACTGTTCGGTATCAGTCTGTGACGGTTGAGCTGGCATAGTGTCGCCAACACTCTCTCTGGACTGGGCATCTCGGAAACCACCGGGTTGGTTTCTGGGGTCAAGCTCTCGGGTTGGATCCGGTTGGTCAACTCTCTGGGCGCTGTTGTTGCTGTTTGGGCTGACCGGAACGACCGCTGGCGCAGACTGGTCACTGGGTGCGGTGTGGCTGGGTGGCGGATGAGACGGTTCCCTTCGACTGGAGACTCTGGATTCTTGTTTGCGAGGTTGCTGAGGCGCCTTCTGAGTTGGTCTATGTGTCTCCTCCAGACGCGACCATCCTCCAGCCTGACTCTATACGATCTCGGCCCGGTGACGGCGATGACCTCGCCCAGAATCCAAAGTGGGTCCCCAGCGAAATTCCTTGCGAATATCGGCTCCTGTAACATAAAATGTCTAACCCCGAAGTGGAAGCGAGGGGAGAGTCAGGGCAGTATTGTGGGTGCAGTCTATCTAATACAGTCCTCAGGCGCCGGCCCATCAGAAGTTCCGCTGGGGACTTATTGGTGACTGCACAGGGGGTTGAGTGCTGGCTCATCAGGAACCGTGAGAGTTTGTGGTGCCAGTCATCTCTGCCAAACCTAGCGAGGGCCTCTTTGGTGGTCCTGACGCCTTTCAGCCAACCCATTACTCGCAGGGTGAAATGGGGCTGTGAAAATGTGGCGAATGCCTAGGTTGGCTGCAAAACGGCTGAATTCTACTGATGCGAACTGTGGGCCATTATCGGAGACCAAGGAGTCGGGTAGTCCATGTGTAACGAACAGGCGCGTTAACACGTTGGTGATTGCTAGTGTGGTGGTCGTGGATAGCTGCGCCACGCCTATCCATTTGGAATAAGCGCCCACGACCACTAGGAACATCTTTCCATGCACGGGCCGGCCAGATCGATATGGATTCTAGACCAAGGGCGCTGGCGCTCTCCCATCTGGTAGGGGTGGCGATGGGGGAGCAGGACGGGATTCCTGGCAAATGCTGCAGGAACTTACCCAATTGACAATGTCCTCGCTCAGACCCGGCCACCACACGTAGCTGCGTGCCAACGCCTTCATTCTCACAATGCTGGGTGTCCCTCGTGCAACGCTCCAGGACTCGGGCACGCAGCGAGGTCGGAATGACCACCGAGTGCCCCACAGTAGACAACCCTGCAAACTGGACAGCTCCTGCATGCAAGTCTTAAAGGGTGCGAATTTGTTATCAACATTGCCTCCCGGCCACCCTCCTCACCCAGTCGAGCACCTGGGCGAGCGTTTGGTCTGCCTTGGTTTTGGCGGCGATGTCAAGGGCGGTGATGGGCAGGTCCAACTGGGTGATTTCAAAAATGGCATTGACAGGAGCTGGGTCTTCAGCCGGAGCGGTAAGGGGCAGCGACTGAGCGCGTCAGCGTGGGATAGAGTTTTGCCCGGCGGTGGATAAGTTTGTATGAGTAGGCCGCTAGGAAAAGTGTCCACCTTGTCATCCGAGGGGAGAGGACTTGAGGTGTCTGTTTGTCGCCGGCCAGTAGGCCCAGGAGGGGCTTATGGTCGGTGACCAGTTCAAGAAGTGGCCAAAAGGAATTCGTGAAACTTTTTCACGGCTGCAACAGCTGCTAGGGCTTCCTTGTCTATTTGGCTGTATTTCGCTCCGTGGCCGAGAGCGTCCTGGAGAAAAAGGCGATGGGGGCCTCGGCGCCATTGGCGAGTCGGTGACTAAGGACCGCCCCAATTCCAAAAGGGGATGCGTCTGCTGCCAGTACTAAAGGAAGGTTGGGGTCGAATTGGATGAGCACTGCCTCTGACGTAGTAGTGATTTGACGGCGTTAAACGCCTGGTCTTCTTTGTGCCCCCAGTGCCACGGTGACTTTTTGTCTAGTAATCTGTGTAGGGGTTCGGCTACTGAGGCTTTATGGGGCAAAAAGGATGCATAAAAGTTTAGGAGCCCCAAGAAAGCTTGTAGCTCCGTTTTGGAGGTCGGTGTGGGAGCTTCGTGGATCGCCCTGACCTTGGACTCCAGGGGGTGAATGCCAGAGGCGTCAATTTTATAACCCAGAAAGTCCACCTGTCTAGTGGCAATGGCGCATTTTTTCTTTTTAACTTGAGGCCATGCTGTCTGAACCTCTCTAACACTGCTCGCACTCTCTGGAAGAGTTGGGGTCTGTCCCTGGCCGAGACCAAGATGTCGTCAAGTAGGGTACTACACCAGGGAGGCCCTGTAAAATCCGCCCATGAGGGATTGAAAAATACCCGGGCAACACTTACGCCAAATTGGAGACGCTTGCATCGGAAGGCACCCCTGTGAGTGACGATGGTCTGAAGTTCCGCTGTTTGGTTATCAACAGGGAACTGTTGATATGCTTGAGACATGTCCAATTTAGCAAAAATACTGCCCGGTTCGAATGTGTGCAATAAGTGCTGAATGACGGGCACGGGTAGGCGCTAACTTGTAAATATTTATTGATTGTTGTCTTGTAGTCCGAGCAAATTCTCAGGCTACCATCTTTTTTGAGGGGTGTGACAATGGGCGTCTCCCACTTGGCGAAATCTGTTGGCTCAATGACCCCTTGTTTTAGTAGTTTATCCAATTCAGCGTCTAGTTTTGGTCGAATAGCAAATGGAACTCTACATGGTTTTAATCTGATTGGGACTGCCTGGGGTCAACGGTGAACGAGATGGGGTTCCATTATAACACCCCAGCTCCTCGCTGAACACATCTGCGTAGTCAGCAAATAAGGAGTCAGTGTCTGAGGTTGAGACAGCATGGACTCCTGTTAACCCTAGGCCGAGGTGGGGAAACCAATCGAGCCCCAATAAGGTGGGTAGATTGCCGTTAACTACCACTAGAGGTAGGTGGCCTTTAAAAGCTCTAAAACTGACAAAGAACTTGCCTCTGCCGATCACGGGAATGGCCTTCCCCTGGTAGTCCTTCAGACCGAACTGGCATCTCTGAAGCCGGGTAGTAGATAGGCTGGGGTGGAGTCTCTTGAGGGTGTTCCACGAGATTATTGAGAGCGCTGACCCTGTGTCAACCTCCATGTGGCACGGTTTACCTTCTAGGGAAACGGAGAGAGAAATTTTACTAACAGTGTGGCAAGTACGCCTGGCAAGGCGGTGCGTGTGACAGTTTAATACTTGTCTCTGTGGTCCCGAGTGCGAGGACGGGGGTCTGAGTGCAGACGCTTTGGGGGGCTTGGCAGACTCTCGTAATGTGCCCCCTCTTATGGCAGTTGTTGCAAACGGCTCCTTTAAACTTGCAGTTGGCCCTTTGATGTGATCCCCCACAGGCTAGGCACAGCGTGATGTGCTTGGGTGGACCGGTGTATTCTTGTTTGGCCCCTACCTGCGACCGTCTGTCATTGGTGAGGCGATGGACATCGTTCTCATCATTGTGGGCTTCCTCCGCTTCCACCTCTTCGGAATGGACTGGGAACGATGCTAGCTTGGCACTTGGGCCCTGAATTTCGGTGGCTGAGTTCGTTGCTAGCTCAGCTGCTAGGGCCTCCTCTACCGCTTGCGCAAGGTTGAGGTCTTTTTTGGCTAACAGTCGCCTCTGTAGGTTGAGATCCTTGACCCCACAAACTAATTGATCGAGGAGCATGTCCTCCAGGTATGTTCCAAACCCGCAGTGCAGGGCTGCTGTTCTGAGGGCGGCCATATATTGATTGATGGTCTCCTTACTTGATTGCTTCCTCATACGGAACGTGAACCTCCTGGCGATTTGTGAAGGCCTGGGACCGTAGTGGTTAGTGAGGATCTCAAGCAACTCGGACCACGGAACGCTTTTTCAATTCTCTCGGCGCTACGAGTGCTGCGGCGTATCGTAAACGGTGGCTCCGCAGTAGATTAGGAAATAGGATTTTTCCGATGCTCTCCCGCATCCGCCAGGCCGACCGCATCGATGTAATGATTGAAACGGTTCTTATACGATTCCCACTTCTCTTCGTCTGGTTTAAACGCTGGGAATACTGGGTTGGAACTCATGGTGCTGGAACGGCTGGGCTACCTGCGAAAAAATCTCTCTGGGACTACGAGCGCCGTGAGTTACTAGTGATATCAGCTCTGGAGAGGTTTTTTGCTAACCTCTCTTTCTCTCTCTGGGTTACCACGTTGGCTGCTAGCCGTTGGAGGTGTCTAGATTCGCGCCAAAAAAAAGTGGGCGTTAGTGACTCTCTACAGCGCTGTGCTGTGATTCCTACTGGTTGAAATTCAAATGACACCCGTTTGAATTTCGCGCCAAATGCAGAGCGGCTGCGGCTCGCAGCGCTTCACTTTCCCGTAGCGGGCTAACAAGCGGCTACAGACGCTTCTAACTTTTTGACTCAGACCGCTTTCTCTGGCTGCGGATCTGCGTTTGCTCTTTTGATCGCTCGTTTAGTTAGCTGACCGCTCTCTCTGGCTGCGGATCAGCGTTCCCTTATCGCCAGCCGATCGCTCTCTCTGGGCTGCGGATTGGTGGCTAGTGACTCAGCGGTTGCAAGGTGCATCTGGTAGCCATCCCATCCTCGTCGCCAGTGTTAAGTTTGAGCAATGAGAGACTGAACCAGAGCATGAGTGCAACAGTACTTTATTTTACAAATAAAGGGCTGACCGTGCTTGCCAAGCCTGGAACTGGCTCGCAGCAATCAGCAACCAGTTGGACCCCGCAGCCTGCTTTTATAGCTGGCTGCTGGGGAGAACCAACCAATGGGAATGGGGGAATATCGCCCACACAAAGTGAGTGGACCTGAGTGAGAACTCCTTGAGTCCTCAGGACATAACAAGAACCCTGGCAAGTCGCCCCTCCTGTCCTTCACCTGGCAAAGGAGAAAATTGGCTTCCACCCTCATTGGTCTGGACCTCCGTGATCTTCCCTGCTGCATGCAGTTGGTGCTCTGGAGCTGTGGAGATCTAGAGCTACTCTGGAACGGATACAGGCCAAGGATCCAAGGCCAAACCCATGGAAACACACACACGCACACACACCCTTGGAGCCAGGAGCCACCTCCAGATTGGCGGGCATCTCTTGACCTCGCATCCTTCCAGAATCCCAAAATCTGGCTCTGCCAGTTGCCTTGGAGCCCCAGTGGATGGAGAGGGTGGCTGAGATGTTGCACCAAACCCCCATGGTGTGTCTCTGCCCTCCCCCCGCCCCCTCCAACGGCCTGGTTTGTAGGGAGAGCCCTCTGCTGCCCCAACTCAGGGGCCTGGACCCAGGCCAAGGATCCCACGGGCCTTGGCGGCCCTGAGCAACGCCCCCTCCTTGCCCCAGGGACCCTGGCTCCCGTTTCCCTCGGCCACGGATGGGCTTTTCTGCAGGCTTCTGTTTAATGGGGAGCCTGGCAGCCATTTGGGGAAGGAAGAAGCCAAGCTGCACCACCCAACAACTCTCTTCTTCTTTTTGGGGTTTTTTTCCTGCTTTCCCAGCCGGGATGGCTAAATCCGCAGCCAGCAGAAGAGAAAACGGAGCCTCTCTTGCTCCTCTCGGCTTCTCCTCCCCATCCACCCCCCCCCCCTCCACTACCCAGGACTGGGAAATTAAGGGAGGGGGGAGCAGGAGGGAGAGAGAGAGAGAGAGAGAGATTGTGAAAAGGAGAAGTGCGGATGCCGAGGAGGAAAGGGGCTTTCCAGACCCAGCAGTGGTTCTGCTTTCCCTGCAAGCGGGAATCCGGCGGTGATCCTCACAGCAGCCTGCCTGACAGCTGCTGGGAAAGCTTCCTCGGGACCGAGCCTGTGTGGCTCTTGGGAAGCCGCTGGAACGCTGGCCGGTTTGTGGCAAGGCGGCTTCTGGCCGTAGAGTCAGAGGTCAAGTGTTCTCGCAAACCGCAACCTTCTGATCTTCGGCCCCTGGAGAAAAGGGAGCGGGGCGTGGTGGGGGTCTTCCTGCCTTGGTTTCTAGCCAGAGGTCCGGAGGCTAAAGCATTGAGGACACTTGGGAACAACCTTGGCCACTTGAAGACTCGTGGACTTCAATTCCCAGAATTCCTTCTGGAAAGTTTCTGGGTGTCCGAGCAGACAGGACATTAAGCAGGAGCCAACAGGGTCCTGCAGTTGCCAAAAGAGCTCATGCAATTTTGGGCTGCATCAACAGATAAAGTCAATAGGAAGGTAGCGAAAGTGATAATATTGTTCTGGGTCGCACGCTGGTCAAACTGCATGTAGACTCCTGTCTCTGGTTGTGGCCGCCATAATACAAGGACGCGAAAGAGCTGGTGGGGGGGGGGAAATGCAGAGAAGAGTCAGGAAGAAGGTGAAGAGCTTAGTGCAGAGGTGGGCAACTATGGCCCTTTTATGAATTATGGACTTTAACTCCCAGAATTCCTGAGCAAGCCATGCTAGCTCAGGAATTTTGGGAGTTGAAGTCCACAAGTCATAAAGGGGCCATAGCTGCCCACCTCTGGCTTAGTGGCTGAACATGGATGAAAGAACAGAGTGTGCTCAGCCCAAAGAAGAACACGTGGAGGCACAAGGGTGGTCTTCTTGTTCTTGAAGAGCTGCCCCAGGCAAGAAGAGATGGGTTTGTTCTCCATAGTGCAGGAGAGGATCTGGAGCAGGGATCTCCTGGCTGGCTGGGGAATTCTGGGAGTTGAAGTCCACCAGTCTTCAAGTTGGCTCTAGTCCAACACAGAGAAGGATTTGGGGTGAGACAGGATAACTGTCTTCCAGTACTGGAGGGGCTGTCCCAGAGAAAAGGGGATAGACTTATTCTCCAAAGCCCCTGAGGGCAGGACAAGAAGCGACAGGTGGAAGATCCTTAAAGCAAGATTCAGCCTAGAACTCGGGAGAAATTGGTTGAGAACAAATGATCAGTAGAATGGCTGGAGACTCCAGAAGTTGTGGATGATCCATCACTGGAGTTTTCCAGAAGTGACTGGACAACCATTGGTCTGGGATGGTGTAGAGCAGGGGTGTCCAACCTTGGCCACTTTAAGACTTGTGGGCTTCAACTCCCAGAATTCCTCAGCCAACCTTGGCCACTTTAAGACTTGTGGGCTTCAACTCCCAGAATTCCTCAGCCAACCTTGGCCACTTTAAGACTTGTGGACTTCAACTCCCAGAATTCCTCAGCCAACCTTGGCCACTTTAAGACTTGTGGACTTCAACTCCCAGAATTCTCAGCCAACCTTGGCCACTTTAAGACTTGTGGACTTCAACTCCCAGAATTCCTCAGCCAACCTTGGCCACTTTAAGACTTGTGGACTTCAACTCCAATTTCAGAATCCTCAGACTTGGACTTCAACTCCCAGAATTCTGGCTGAGGAATTCTGGGAGTTGAAGTCCACAAGTCTTAAAGTGGCCAAGGTTGGCCACCCCTGGTATAGAGGGTCTCCTGCTTGGCCAGGGGGGTGGACTTGAAGACCCTTCAAGGTCTCCTAGTGCTTCCTGTTATTCTTGGTTCTACGAAGCCAGTTTAGACCGGGGCAGCTGGCAATCAAACAAGGCCCCAAACAGGGGACGTCCCTTCGCAGTTAGGACTTCGTATAAACCAGCAGCAGAAGGAAACAGATCCAGGCTCCCTCCAAGACTTAGTTGGGCATTTAAGGTTTCTTCCATTTGCTCTCCTGGACTTCAACCTGCAAAGTTGGTGGAGAAAACTATATCACAGTGCCGGGCATTAAGGAATGCAAGCGCATAGATTTCAGTGGTGATTCTGCCCTGAACTTGATGCAGCCTTAAAACCACCCCAAGGCCAGACTGCATTCCCCACGACAGCCAGAGGAACATCCTCTAAGCTGCGGTCGTCGTGGCGAGCTGGGGAATTCTGGGAATTGAAGTCCACATATCTTCCCTGGTGGCACGGTGGTTAAGAGTTAGTATTGCAGGCAAACTCTGCCAGCAGTTTATTTTTTATTTTTATTTTATTTGGTTTGTCAATTGCTTACAAGATAATAGGTATAAGTAAAAACATAGTTATGAATACATGGAGACCTATAAGAAAAATAAAAAGAAACAATAGGACAGGGAGGGTAGGCACGTTGGTGCGCTTATGCACGCCCCCTATTTGATCCTGACCAACTCAAGGTGGGCTCAGCCTTCCGTCCTTCCAAGGTTGGTGAAATGAGGACCCAGATTTGGGGGGGCAATTTTCAAACAATGCTTCTACATTGTAAAACCTCCAAAGTGTAAAGTGCCATGGGGCGCTATATAAGTCTAAAGGCTATTGCTATCTTAAAGTTGCCAAAGTTAAGATGCGACCTAGATTGCACAATCTATTCCAGAGTTGAGGGTGGGTGGGTGGCTGGGAAATTAACGTGGCCTAAATTAACTGTTTATGATAAGTTTCGGTCTTCTTTCCTTTTCCAAAAAGTGTAACATTTTTGGTGACTCACATTTTGGGCTGCCTACAGTACAGGTGTGAGTGATTTATGCCTGTAAGATGATTGTAATCTAGAAACGAAAACGATTCCACTGCCTGCTCTCCTGTTGGCCTCTCCTGAGTTTCTTTTCTCTGTTTTTCCAAGTGGTCCACAAAAAATTTCCCATCTTATCTCCTCCCTTATCTCCTCCCAAAGCCCACCAGGCCTTGCAGAGGTTGGGCCACCCACATGGCGACAGATGATTCCCCCTTGCTGGCTGGGTCACCTTATCTGCTCCAGTTCCGCCATCATGATGGCGTACATTCCAGCGAAATGGAGTCCCATGGTGAATGAAACCGTTTCAAAAGTAAACTAGGAAGTGGAGGTTTAGATTTGCTTAATAGATATCGAAAGAAGTGTTCCGAATCCGAGAACCACTTGGCCAATGAAAGGGATCTTGCGCCAGGCTTGGCCGGCTTTCCACCTCCTCTTATGGAAATGGAATTAGGCGATGGGGTGGGTGGTCTTCGAGAAGGCGGTTTAGGGTTATTCCAACGAAGGAGACTTTCCTGGAAATCTCATGTTGAGAGTTTTGAACTTCGGGACATCTGTTGCAATGTTTAGGGCTGCACCTACGCATCAGATGGGGTAGCGGTCAGAGGGCTGGATTTCGGGATTAAATTCTCATTGGCCACGAGGGCCAAACTCGAAACTTCAAAGGGACTCAGTTGAATGAGGGTCCATCCAAAAACTGCTTCCCAGCTGCTCCGCGGAGCAACATGGGTCTCGCTACTGCTAAAGGCGAGGTGCAGTGTCCGCTTGCATCGTACCCCTTTGAGATCCAACAGAGATCGTTGCAATAGCCTTCGCTGGCCAGGGGCACCAGGGGAGGCTTCTCCACCCTATGTTGCACATATGGAAGTTCCTCTGGACACTTAGATCCCATACAGTTGGAAGGAATCTTGGCCGTCCTCCAGGCCAGAGCAAACATCTTCAGATAAAGACCTGTCCAAACTTGGTTTCAAGACCTCCAGAGATGGAAATATCCATAACTCCTGGAGACAGCTGGTCCGCTGTTTAATAGATGTCAAATCAGGAAATTCCCCCTTTTGTCTGAATTTGTGTCTCGCTCTGTAAGGCTTCCAACCCCTGTGTCTATGGAGCTTCTCGGCCATCCAGGTCGTGGTTGTCTCAAAGATGCTTTTTCAAAAGGCAACGGGACTTTGTTTTTCCTTGAAGACGTTTTGCTTCTCATCCAAGAAGCTTCTTCGGTTCTTGACATTCTCCAGTGCTTGAACCTTCTCATCCAAGAAGCTTCCTCAGAACCGAAGAAGTTTCTTGGATGAGAAGTGAAACGTCTTCAAGAAAGTCCAATTGCCTCTTGAAAAAGTTCCTTTAGGACTTTCGCCCTCTAGTTCAGAGACATCCAACTTTGGCAACTTGAAGACTGGTGGACTTCAACTCCCAGAATTCCCCAGCCAGCCAGGAGATCCCTGCTCCAGATCCTGTCCTGCACTATGGAGAACAAACCCGTCTCTTCTTGCCTGGGGCAGCTCTTCAAGAGTTAGAAGACCACCCTTGTGTCTCCACGTGTTCTTCTTTGGGCTGAGCACACTCTGTTCTTTCATCCATGTTCAGCCACTAAGCTCTTTCTCCTTCTTCCTGACTCTTCTCTGCATTCCCCCCCCACCAGCTCTTTCACATCCTTGTATTATGGCGGCCACAACCAGAGACAGGAGTCTACATGCAGTTTGACCAGCATGCGACCCAGAACAATATTATCACTTTTGCTACCTTCCTATTAAATTTATCTGTTGATGCAGCCCAAGATTGCATGAGTTCTTTTGGCAGCTGCAGGACCCTGCTGGCTCCTACTTAATGCCCTGTCCGCTCGGACACCCAGAAACTTTCCAGAAGGACCTCTGCTGAGTCCAGGTCGTGTCTGCAGATTGTCAACTCTGTTCCTCTCCATGACCAGTCACCCATTGCCAGCAGAGACTGTTTCCCCTTCTGGAAAGCAACCGTCATCTCCTTTCCTTCTTGGACGTCCAGGTTGGTCTCCCACCTGACCCTGGAATGCTGGGGTGGGGGATCTTCTCCAAAAACATGAGTCATTTTTCAAGGAAAGGAGATAAATGTACCATGAAGCCCCACGAGAGGCACCATCTCTTATTCTCTTGGTCCTCTAAAGTCACAGGTTGCCTGCCTTGGTCTTCTAGGGTCGTTTCTGACTTCTGCTGGTTGTTTCATAGATCTCCTTCTGCCTCATCCGGAATCTCCTCGACTTTCCTGATGAGTCTAGCGCAGCGAGATGGCCGTAGGTAGAGTCCTTCCCATGCACCGCTCCATCACTAGAGGTCTTCAAGAAGAGACTGGACAGCCATTTGCCCTGAGTGGTAGAGGATCTTCTGCCATGGACAGGAGGTTGGAATAGAAGACCACCAAAGGCCTTTCCAACCTGGTATTTTTATATTTTGTCTTTTGTGCAGTCAGGGCTGGAGGTGTCTCTCTTCCTCCTCCTCCTCCTCCTCCTCCTCCTCCTCCCTCTTCAGATATCAGGGGAGATACAAAGTTCTGGTTCTTGCTCTTCCGGTGGTCTCAAATATGGTATTTCTCAAACATCTGTCAATCCTGGAGCCATGCTGGAAATCTTCAGGGCTGCTGCCATATTTGATGACATTGTAGTGTGACTTTGATGTTCTCTCTCTATCTTTTTCTGGGTCTGCCTCATGCTCTTTGACCTTTTCCTCTTTTTGTATGTGCCCTGTAGAGTGTCCCTTGATGAGGAAAATTGTCTTTCCTTCTTAAATCAGTAAGATTGGCTGTTGTGATTAAATGAAGCTCCCTCAAGCAAATCTCACGGTTGTGTCTTCGCCAAAGGCAAACCAATCAATAAACGGCTAGTAATTGCAATTGCAGAACACAATAATTTGGATTAATTTTAACTTTCTACGTGTGTGTGTGTGTGTGTGTGTGATTTATAATATTATGTGACCCAGCTTGCTTGCTTCATTTACCGTTCCCTGCATTGTGCAGATCTGGGGGGGAATCCAGCTGCTCCAGGAAGATGGTTGAACAGATGTGCTTGCAGTGACCAAGAGGCCCCAAGTTGGTCAACCATGGATATTGGTAGACGGGCAAACCCTTCATGAAGATGGCACTGCAGCACAAATGCCACATCAGGACATCCTGGGCCATTTTTGAGAGGACATCACCATGGATGTTATCAAGTTCAGAGCCTCACTTTGGACCCCAAACGCTGCTCAGCCCATCCCTTTGGGCCCCCCGCCTTCCCCCCAGGACTGCCAGGCTAAAAGTGGGCACCTCGAAGCAGTTCTGAGCATCTTACAGAAAAGACGAAAAGTGAGTGGCCCCAGATCTTGGCACACCTGCTTGCTGCTGGCTACACGCTATGCCTGTCTCTATAATTTGTATAATTTATTTGTATCCCGCTTTTTTATAAACAACGCAAGGCAGCGAACGTATCTAATACACCTTCCCCCTCCTGTTTTCCCCACAACAACAACCCTGTGAGGTAGATTGGGCTGAAAGAGAGAGGGACTGGACCAAGGTCACCCAGCTGCCCTTCATGTCTAAGGCGAGACTAGAACTCACGGTTTCCTGGTGATTAGCCCAAAGTCACCCAGCCAGCTTTCTTGCCTAAAAAGGAACTAGAATTCACAGTCTCCCAGTGTCCAGACTGGTGCCTTAACCACTAATTGGATGGTGTCACTTCTGAGCTTTGTGATCCTTGGAGTTTGGATTTGCTCGTAGTTTTCCTCTGCTAATTATGCCCATGGCATCCGTGGTGTATTTGCTGGGCTTCTCCAAATGAGTGGGCCCAGGAAGCAGCCAATGAAATGAAGTGCCACGTGCCGCCCATCCATGCCAGGAAGGTGGGAGGAATTGCCCTCGTTTCAGGGACAGCCAGGCCTGGCATCAGGGTGGTTTCTTTTTGACCGCGTGAGAAGTGCCGGCCAGAGATTGTACGGAAACTGACTGGAAACAATCTGAGAACCATGAAGCATTTACTACAAGACAGCCTGGACTGAGTAGGGACAAGTCTCGTCTTGCACACCCTGGTTTGAGAGGAACCTTCCTCAATAGATTAAGGAAATGCCCTAAATGCCTCTTGATTTCAGGTAAACATTTGACCAAATCTCCCATTACAGGTTGATTCCCAAGCTAGGGGTCCAGTTAAGTGACTTTCTTTCTTTCTTTCTTTCTTTCTTTCTTTCTTTCTTTCTTTCTTTCTTTCTTTCTTCCTTCCTTCCTTCCTTCCTTTTATCTTCCTTCCTTCCTTTCTATCTTTCTTCTTTCTTTCTTTCTCCTTCCTTCCTTCCTTCTTTTTTTCTTTCTTTCTTTCTTTCTTTCTTTCTTCCTTTTTATCTTTCTCTTTCTATCTATCTTTCTATCTTTCTTCTTTCTTTCTTTCTTTCTTTCTTTCTTTCTTTCTTTCTTTCTTTCCTTTCTTTCTTTCTTCCTTCCTTTTATCTTCCTTCCTTCCTTCCTTCTTCCTTCCTTTCTATCTTTCTTTCTTTCTTTCTCCTTCCTTCCTTCCTTCCTTCTTTTTTCCTTCTTTCTTTCTTTCTTCCTTCCTTTTTATCTTTCTATCTTTCTATCTATCTTTCTATCTTTCTTCTTTCTTTCTTTCTTTCTTTCTTTCTCCTTCCTTCCCTTTTTTTCTTTCTTTCTTTCTTTTTCTTTCTTCCTTCCTTCCTTTCTATCTTTCTATCTATCTTTCTTTCTTCTTTCTTTCTTTCTCCTTCCTTCCTTCTCTTTCTTTCTTTCTTTCTTTCTTTCTTTCTTTCTTTCTTTCTTTCTTTCTTTCTTTCTTTCTTTCTTTTCCTTATCTTTCTTTCTTTCTTTCTTTCACATATGGCATCTACAGAGGTCATGCAATCACTGATATACAAATTTAATTTAAATAAACCAGGGGCAAATACATGTATATAAGATATGTGGACAGTACAATATAGGAGGTAAAATATTAAGATAAGGCAAAGCCATAATAAAATCACCATAATGGTGGAGCCATAGAATCGCAATGGGATGGATGTTATAATTCGACATCTAAGGAAGCTAACCCTCCAATAATGCTTTTGGAGAGCGCCCAAATCCCGCTCCTGGCTGGCCCCGCCCTGCCCCTCCCAGGACTCCCCACGTGGCCCATTTTGGAGGCTCGGGAAGGGCAAAAAATGGGGCCCCCGGAATTTTGGGAACACCAGAAATGGTCCCATTTCCGGCCTCCAGAGCCTGAGGAGGCCATTTTCCCCCTCCTGGAGGCGCGAGGAAAACCTCCAGAGCCAGGGGGAGAGCAACAATGCCCCCCCCCGCACTGTGGTGCAGGAGGCCGACTAGGCCACGCCCACCATGGCCACGCCCATCTAGCAACCGGGCAGAGAAACATTTTTGCTAATATTTTTGAAGCCCACTCCTGTGGGAGGCTCCATATTTTTCAGGGCAGCTGCATTCCTGGAAGTGGTTTTGTTGGATCTGTCTGATCCGCTTGTTTGATTATTAAAAGTCACAAATCTTAATCACGATTCTTCATCTAGGTAGTTATGTGATTTATCAAGAACGCTAGGCTGAAGGAGAGTTCTATCAAGTGGGTGCCATAAAGAGCCACCTCCATTCTTCTCTATGTCCTTAATTAAGAAATAATGAATTAAGAAATAATTTTGAAAAAGGGCCACGTCAACGTCGATAAGCATAGTTTGAGAGTGCAACCAGTGGCCAAGAGATGTGGTGAGCTCTTGGCCAGAGAGCTTTGGACTAGATGACATACAAGGTCCCTTCTAATTTGGTTAATCTGTTAATTGATTCATTCAATTATTAGACTTAATTACATTATCAGTAACTCAAGGTGGGGAATATAGATAATACAGGTGGTCCTTGACTTAACAATAGTTCATTTAGTGACTTTTTTGAACTTACAATGGTACTGAAAAAAGGTGACTTATGACCACTTACAACTGCCGCAGCATCCCTACGGTCAAAATTCAGACCCTTGGCCAATGGCTCATACTTATGACGGTTGCAGTATCCGAAGGTCCCGTGATCACTTTTTGCAAAAAGTCACACCAGCAAAGTCAATGGGGAAGCGAGATTGACTTAACAGTTGTGTTGCTAAGTTAACAACTGCGGCGATTCACTTAACAAATGTGGCAAGAAAAGTCTTAAAATGGGGCAAAACTCCCTTAGCGAATGTCTCGCTTAGCAACATAGATTTGGGGCTCCATTGCGGTCATAAGGTGTCCTCTCATTTATTTCTCTGGAGGCCTCAAGGAAGGCAGGAGGCCAACCCGTTGAGGGGGATTCAACCCGAGATCTTGGCCGAGCAATGGGCTGAACTCGCTGGTCTCCAAATCTCGGTTCTCCGCCCCGATTTACTCCACTTCTCCGTTCCAGATGTGACGGGGGAAACTCCCTGTTCCCTGTCAATCTGTGGCTGACCTGTTTATCTTCCCCTCTGAAATCAGGAACCTGGACGATTATCTGAGGAAACCACCTGGCAGGAGGCCACCGAAGTCGTGGGTGAGTGAGCACTTTGGGGATTGGAGGTGGAATCAGAGGAGAAGATCCTGGAGGTTGTGCAACAAATTCTCAAGGGATGAGACTTCACGGCCGTTGGTTGTCAGGCGGGGCAGATCCTCCTGAAGGCTCCTTCGTCAGGGCTACCTCTGAGCGCCCCGTTCAGGATCGCCCCTCATTTTGCGTCTTTGAGTCAACTCAAGGCTTGGTCCCCTCAAGGCTTTTCCTTGGAACCCTGCCAGGAGTGCCTATAGGGAGGCTATCAGAAGGGTCGAGAGGAGGGCTAAGATAGTGGGATCAAATTGCAATAGCACTTATATGCCACTTCGCAGTGCCTTACAGCCCTCTCTAAGTAGTTTACAGAGTCAGCCTCTTGCCCCCAACAATCCATGTCCTCATTTTACCCACCCCGAAAGAATGGGAGGCTGAGTCAACCTGGAGCTTGGTGAGAATTGAACTGCCAAATTGCAGGCGGGAAGGCTGGCCAGGATCGAACTGCTGGCAGAGGGAATGCAGAGTCGTCCTGCAATCCTGCATTCTGACCACTGCACCACCACGGCCTTCCCTTCCCTTCCCTTCCCTTCCTTCCTTCTGTCAGCTGTGGAAGCCATATTGAGACCAGACGCTCCCACACCGCCACATTTTGATCCTGGGAAAACGGGAGGGGGGAATTTCTTGGCGTGTATGTAGTTAGACATAACAACATTCTTTTTCTAAGTCAAGGTCATGTTATTTTGCACATAAGTGAGGGGAAGTCTCAAGTTGGGACGGAAAGGAGCATGTGATGCAATGATGGGCGCAGAGGGTGGATTTTGTAGTTTTTACTTATTGCAAGGAAGCCCGGAGCTTTCAGATTCAGGATTCCCCAGTTGTGCCAGTTAACTATTCAATTAAAAAAGAACTTTTGAGAAGATGCCTGTCTCGGAGTTATTGGTTGAAGTGGAGGTTTTCTGGAATGCTGACACCTTCCTTCTTTCCTTCCTCCCTCCCTCCCTCCGTCCCTCTGCACTTAGACTTATATACCGCTTCACAGTGCTTTTACAGCCCTCTCTAAGCAGTTTATAGGGTGAGCCTCTTGCCCTCAACGATCTGGGGCCTCCTTTGACCCACCTCGGAAGGACGAAAGGCTGAGTCAACTTTGAGCCTGGTGGGATTCGAAATGCCAAATTGCAGGCAGCCGGCAGGCCGCAGAAGTAGCCTGCAGTACTGCACTCTAACCACTGCGCCACGGAGGCTCAAAACTGGAGGGGGCAACTTTATGCGCATCTGAAAGCGGGAAGTGCAAGTGGCCTTGAGGAACAGGAGGGAGAGCCGTTACCAAGACAACCGCCGGATAAAAGAAACTTGAGTCCAAGGCAGGGATGTAACGTGAGAAGACGTCTCGGCCGAGCCCCTCGCTACTTCTCCAGAAGATAAAAGGAAGGAGGAGAGAATCCCATTCAGATTTGCAAGAGTCTGTCCTTATAGCTTTGCAATAAAAGTAGCATCAACCTTCCTGTCTTTAGATTCCTAGTCTGGTCTATCCGGAAGGACTGACAGCCCCACACCATGCTGAGTTTTTGACCACAACCTGCAGATGTTTGCTCTCTGGCTGGCCCATGGGAGAAAGACTAGTCGGCTTGTCTTGGAGCAGGAAAGAGGGAAAGAGACACTGGGCAATCTCTGTGCCCAGGAGGTCACTTTCCCAACTCCACCTATCGTGACTTAAGGGAGCCTGTAGTAATAATAATCCCGTAGCAAACAAAACGCCGAGGCTAGTAGATCCCTCAAAAAAATAGTTTTATTGGATAGATCATATTGGCACAGTTCTGGTGAAAACCGACTCTGAAGGTTCCTGTGGATTTCACCTCATTAAAAGTTCCCCAAACAATCAGCCATATGGTCCAATCAGGTTGCTGCCTGGTTGCCTGGTAACGTCACTCCTCTCTCTGACCAGGGGTGAGAATGTCCTTGGGTCTCAAGAGAAAGTATTTTGTTTTGGCTACAAACCCTCAGCTATCTCTATTCCCCCCCAGCTCCAGTGTAGCAACACTGAAGGTCTCAAATGGCTTCAGTCGGGTCAGCTTCTGGGTTGACACCTACGTCCATTGAAGAGGAAGGAAGCGAGGGTAGCTTAAGAGGCAACCGGTGGAAGTTCCTCAGGTAGAGATCAACCTGGAGATAAGGAGGAATTTCCTGAGGGTGGGAATGAGTGATCAGTGGAACAGCTTGTAATTGTGGCTGCTCCATCACTGGAGGTTTTGAAGAAAAGATTGGACAACCGCTTGTCCAGGATGGTTGGGCAGGGGGGTGGATTAGAAAACCTCCAAAGTCCCTTCCAGGCCTATTTTTTCTTCCTTCTTTCCTTCCCCCCCCCTCCCTTCCTAATACTTGGGGGGGGTGGGGGGTGTTACAGAAAACAGATGGGTCAATTTAATCTCCAAAGCACTTGAGGGCAGGACATTAGATCACCAACCTACAACCAAGAAGAAATTTCTCAACAGAGAGGACAATCCACGGGTGGAACACCATATCTACAGATGTTCTGGGTGCTCCAACACTGGAGGTTCTCAAGAAAGGATTGGACAAGCATTTATATGGGGTGGTATAAGGACTCCTGCCTTGGGCAGAGGGTTGGGCTAGATGACTTCCAAGGTCCCTTCCCACCCTGGGATTCTGCCGCTTGCATTTATACGACATCTTGGGGACCGACCTCAGAAAACGATTTGGCATAAACCACTGAACTCTAAAACAAAAATAACAGATAACAGATCATCAGAGTTGGAAGGGACCTTATAGGTCATCTAATTCCAACCCCCCACCCAAGCGGGAGATCTTATACCATTTCTGACCAATGGCAGTCCAGTGTCTTCTTGAAAGCCTCCAGGGATGAAGCTCCCACAACTTCTAAAGGCAACTTCTGTTCCATTGGCTGAATGTTCTGTCAGGAAATTCCTCCTTATTTCTAGCTTGATTCTCTCCTTGTTCAGTTTCCATCCATTGTTCCTTGACTGGCCTTTGGGTGCTTTAGAAAATAGCTTGACCCCTTCCTCCTCCTCCCTGTGGCAGCCCCTCAAATATTGGAAGACCACTACCATGTCTCCCCTGGTCCTTCTCTTCCCTAGACTAGCCATGCAACTAGTTTCTGCAACCGTTCTTCATATGTTTTAGCCTCCAGTCCCCTCATCATCCTGGTTGCTCTTCTCTGCCCTCTTTCTAGAGTCTCAACCTCTTTTTTATATCATGGTGGCCAAAACTGGATGCAGTACCCTAGGTGTGACCTTACTAAGGATTTATAGTAGAGTGATATTAGTACTTCCCTTGATCTTGATTGTATCCGTCTGTTAGTGCAATTTAGGATTGCGTTGGCTGGCTGGGGAATTCTGGGAGTTGAAGTCTACCCCTCTTCAAGCTTCCAAGCTGCCTCTTCCAACCATCTTCCTCAGTGGTGGGATTCAAATTGTTTTTACCACCAGTTCAGTGGCCGTGGCTTGGTTGGCATGACTTGGTGGGGGTGCTTTGCCTGGCACCAGGGTGCAGCTTTCCCCACGATAGCTGAGACCTGCAGGATAAAGAAGAGAAATCCTGCATTTTTCTCTTCTTTTTCCTCTCAGCTGGTTGTCCTTTCCTCCCCTCAGCTGATCATAGGCCTTTTTTTACTACCGGTTTGGCCAAACTGGTCCAAACCGGTAGTATACCCCCACTAATCTTTCTTCTTTCTTCTACCCGGCTCTCCATCTTTTCGCTGCAAAGTGGAAATTGGAGCAACCCAGAAATCACCCCGTTCTCCTTGGATCACCACCCAGGCTGCAAACCAGCTGTGGGCTTACTCACAACCACAAATCAAAGCTGGAATGCACTTATGCGAGCTGTGCAGCTCTTAATGCCGCATCTTAAATTGTGCCGTACTCCCACAGCTGCTTGGGACGCAGCCACCAAGCCGTGAAGCACCTGCTGGAGCCCGAGGGCGCCTGGGATGGAGAAAGGAGCGGGCGAGGCAGATCGCAGCTTGTCCTTGTAAACATCCGGAAGGTTTTGTTCTTGAAGTCGGCAGGAAGCCTGGCCGAGTGCCACAGGCTTGTAGCCCTGAGGGACTGCACACCGCAACTTCTCCCCACTTCTATTCACCCTGGCAAGGCTGGCAAGTTTGCCGTAGTGGCGAGAGGATCTGTAGCTCGGGTGGAGGATGAGAATGGAGGAAACTGCTCCAAGCTTCCGAATGTTGCGTTACCAGACTACGTAACGTCTGTAGAGATTCTCGGTCCTCCGGGTCGTGGTTGTCCCAAAGGTGTTTTTTCAAGAGGCAATCGGACTTTCTCATTTTTCCTTTTGAAGACATTTCACTTCTCATCCAAGAAGCTTCTTCAGCTCTGATTGGATGGTGGGGAATGGAAGGATTTATATTCCTTGCCGGCAGCTGGTTATTTTCATCCTTTTAGAGGGCCACTGAAGCACTTGAACGGTGTGGGAGTAGGAATGGATTCCCAGGGGAAAAATTGCAGACCGCAGGAACCATTTGCAATACTCTGGTGACCCTGAGGACACAGACAAACCTCCAGGTGGCCTCAAGGACTCTCTACAAGGATGCAAATGACCAGCTGTCTGCAAGGAGTATCAATCCTTCCCTTCCCCATCATCCAGTCAGAGCTGAAGAAGCTTCTTGGATGAGAAGCAAAATGTCTTCATGCCTCCTGAAAAAAGCACCTTTGGGACAGGCTACGCAACATTTGCAGTGGATTTAAGGGGTGTCCGTGTTGGTGTTCTTCTACTTATAAGGGCTTCATATGGTCAGTGGGTCTGGTGATGAGAAGGTCACATCAGGTGAGGTCTCGTGGTGGGTCAGGGGTGGGTCACATTAGGTGGGGGTCTTGGCTAGGCTACCCCAGCCCAAGCAGTGGCTTGGCTCATCCGCCTTGCAAGCTTCTGGGGCTTCCTAGGGAAGACGAGCCACCAGGAGACTTTTGTCCATGGCTCAACCGACAACCACAGAGTTCCTGGTGCTGCAGAGAGCCGGCTCCCCTGGTTCAATCCGGTCCAACCTTATGGGCCTTTGTGCCACCTTGGACGCATCGGAGGGCACGGTGGGCTCCCAGCCACCCCAGGAGATGCTAGAGTCTCTGGGCATCATCACCCCAAGCTCTGCTGTGATCCGGTCTGACCGTAATCAAAGCGGTTGGTTCCTTTCACCCTCAAGTCACTGGTTTTCCTTCTTGGGCGGATGATGTCTTAAGCTGCTGTTGTGCCTTTCTCTCCAAAATGTTCATGGTAACCTTTGCCTGCCAAAAGGAGGAGGGGAAGGACGGCACTGATGTCCCAACCTATCTGAAGATCAAGAGGTGCCTTCAAGATCCCCGGTTTCCGGACTCTTCTAAGTGATCCGGCAACTTCTGCTACCAGCACACCTGCCAGAGCCTGGAGACCAAGGGACCAAGGGGCCTCACACCTGCCAGTTCCATGAGGTCCTCCTTCCCTTGTGACCTCATCACTCAGCCTTGACACCACTGCCTAGCAACCAGGAAGTAACAGCTACTCCAAGGAAGAAGCAGGAAGCGGGAGAGAGGCTCAGGTGGACCTCAGCCAGATATAGCACTGGGCTGCTCCTAGGAATCAGGGTCTTTTCCCTTGAGGTGGGTCTGGGGTAGCCCTGGGGAAGAGACCACTGGAGGCCTCCTGTCCCTCAGCCAGGAGTAGCATTCCTTCATCCACCCAGGTTTGGCCACCATATGGTTTGTCTATAATGTTCGCAAGCTACCCAACCCAGGTTGGAGCTCTGGTTTGTGGGGAAGGGGGAGGGGGTAGAAGAGGGGAGGAGCTGAAGGCAGGATCAGAAATGAACCATGGTTGCCCTGAGAGATACCCTGGAGGCCGGTGGGCCGGTGCTGGCTACGCAAAACCGGTAGAACGTCGCAAATCAATAGGAACGAGAAGGACAGCGAAGGGGAGGGGCCTCTGGCGAGAGGAACTTCTCATGGGAATTCCCACCCCACCCCAGTCAAAATGCCGGTGGCCGCTATGGCCGGGGGTGGGTCTGTTTGAGCTGGAGATTGTATCTCCCATTTCATTCCCTGCCTCCTTCCACCCATCCCAAGGTGGTGGAGGTGGAGGAGGAGGAGGAGGAGGAGGAGGAGGAGGAGGAGGAGGTGGTGGTGGTTGTGGAGAAGTTGGAAAATGGGTGGTGTGGAGAAGTGTTGGCCCAGTTTTCACAGAAGGGTGGAAGGAGGTGCCCCCTCCCCCAATGCTTCCCAAAACTTTTGGGCAGGGCAGGGGCCCAAGGCAGCATCCCTTGGCCTGCTCCGAGGCCTCCCAGGTGCTTCTGGGATGGGCTACCTGGGTGGCCTTCCAGCCCTGAGGAACCTTCTCCTGCACTGCCCTCTGCTGGTGCCACACGAGAGGCGGCTCTTTTCTTCACGCTCTCTCTGCCCCGCGGATCATTTGAAAACGGAATCAAAACCGTTTAGGTGGAGGGAGAGTTGAACCTGCAGCTCCCATCGCTCCTGCGAAGAAAAGGAGAAGGGGGGAAAGGAGGGAGGGAGGGAGAAAGGGGTGGAAGGAGGGAGGGAAGGAAGGGAAGGAAGGGAAAAGGGAGAAAAGGAAGGAAGGAAGGAAAGAGGGAGAAAAGGAAGGAAGGAAGGAAAGAGGGAGGGAGGGAAGGAAGGAAAGAGGGAGAAAAAGAAGGAAGGGAGGGAGGGAGGGAAGGAAGGAAGGAAGGAAGGAGGGAGGGAAGGATGGAAGGAAGGAAGGAGGGAGGGAGGGAGAAAGGGGTGGAAGGAGGGAGGGAAGGAAGGGAAGGAAGGGAAAAGGGAGAAAAGGA